>NC_133622.1:89979981-90262481 GCF_048593235.1 Sminthopsis crassicaudata
CACCAATGAATGATAAGCTCTGAGAAATAGCTTTGTACAGGGCCCAGTGTTGTTTCATACAGGGCAGCTGTCCTGTTTGACCTCTTCTCAATTAACTCATAACAGCAGAGAAGCAAAGTCAATGTGGAAAGCTTTGCCACGTCTTGCAAAACAAACAACCCCCCCAACCCAACCCAGAACAAAACCAGAAGCCCTTGCATAGCATTCTGCTCACAAGGCTTATCCCAGTTTGGATAGACTCTTGGGCTAATGCAGAGCCGGGCTAGGGAGAGGAAGCCTGTCCTGTGAAGTGAGCACTTCCTGCTGGTGTACAACTCTGATAAAATGCTGAAATAATAGCTCACGGGAAGCTATTGAAAGTAAGCCCTACCGAGGTCCTCCTTTTATTATGGAAAATGATAAACACTGTGGACTAAGGAGCTAGGCCAGATGTTCTGTGGGGCACAGTGTGCTTAGATTTGTTTTCTAAGTGAAAACTAGAATCTAAACTTCCATTCATTTAAAGGTGATCTAAACTCCTTTTGGATTTTTTTTTTTTTTTTTTTGAGACAGTGTTCATTTCCCTTTCCTCTGAGACCCTTCCTCTTTTTCCTGATCGATTGTGGGATTTGATATTGTAATCATTCCCAGCGGGAGCTCAGTGTAAAATGGCTTCCATTGAAGATATTATTTTTGTTTTAAGATAGTATTATAGTACATGTTGATGGTTGGAAACCAAGCCTGGAAGATAGCATGTTGCCTCCAAATGATAAGCCTCACTTACTGCACAGTTTTCTAAGGGAGCTACCTGGAGGAGTTGCATTTTCTGAATATAGCCACCTTTGCTAATGAAAGATAATTGAAGCTCTTCAGCTGCCTTTTTGTTTTATTATTTTCCTAAGCTGGTGTTTGTGATGGGCCTATACAGGAAAGAGAACCTTATTTCTTTTTTTCTTAAAGAGTCCCAATAAATAATTATTCTTTGTTGGTTTTGACCCAGTTATCTATCTTAATATATATACCCTCTTCCTCTGACCCATACCACCACCAACCAGGTATTTGGGAGAAAAAAAGAAAAAAGCTTATAAGCAAAAATACAAGTCTTAAAACCATTTTAAATCATTAAAAAGCAGAAATCTAATATTTAGAACAGGGGTTCTTAATTATTTTTGCGTCATGGACCCCTGGGGCAGAATGGCTTATGAATTATATTTTTATTTTTTGTTTTAAATATTTTGCATTTGTTATTTTGTATTTCCCTCAATTATATATAAACAAAAATTTTAATAATTGATTAAATTTTTTTTGTTTTCATATTATCATCCTTTTTCCTATCCTTGAAAAGGCAGACAATTTGATGTAGATTATGCATAATGTTTTAAAGGTGTAAAATAAAACACGAAAGATTATAAAACCAATTATATTGAAATATACTAAACACTAAAATTATATTGAAATACACAAAATACATATACAAGTAAGGTTGTGGTCCCCAGACTAAAAATCTTATCTTAAGCTCAATTTTTATATCACAGAATGATTACTAGGCTCATGAAGTAGACTGACCAAATATTATAACCATTTTACAAAAGAAATTCAGGTACAAATTAAGTGATTTCTCAAGTAATCTGTCTTCAGATTCCTATAGTATTGGGTGTTTTTATTTAATTAACAAACTTTTAGGTTTGGAATGAATTTAGGTATTTCTATAGTTCTGTTTCTATGATTTTCAGAAACATTTCCCACAAGACAGACATTCAGCCCTTACTTGACCATTTCTATTTGCAGGGAAGTCACTTTCCACTGCACCCCCCTCCCCAACTGCCTACTTTATTGTACTGTGATAGCTTCAAGTATTAAAATGCTCTTATAAATTCAACCTTGATAGTTAATGTTGAGAAGATATTCAATCAATATTCATTGATTAAGTACCTACTCTGTTAGGTGACAAGCATGAGAGGAACAAAGGCAAAAAAGGAAATGGGGAGACAGTTTCTAAGGGAGAGACAGCAAATGCACATACATATAAATAAATATAGGTTGTTTTTCTTTAAATGCAAGATGAGGCATTGTGAAAGGGCTAGTGTAGAAGAGTGTATTTGTGCCAAAGGAAACGAAAGATGCTAAGGGCCAGGGAGAGGGACAGTAGTCTAGTTAGGGGAAAAAAATAACTTCTAGATGAACAAAGCCATAGAATGCATAAAGAGTAATCAGCCAGGATGTGAATGATTTTCAGAATCAAGTGGAAGAATTAATTTTGATCCTAGAGGTAATAGGAAGCTATTGGAGATTAAAGAGCAAAAGACTGGTCAAAATGGTCCATTAGGCAAACCATTTGGCAGCTCTGAGGATGATAGACTAGAGACGGGAGAAACTTGTGTCAGAGACAGTAATTAGGAGGCTGCTGGAATTTGTCCAGGGAGGAGGTGTCATGAGGCTATGGCTATGTATTGAGAAGAGAGCAGATAAAAGAAATGTTGTAAAGACCTTAACAATCACCTGAACATGTGAGTCTTACATTCACATATTGAGTTTTCACAACTCAAGGATGGAGTTTGGTTGTGAACCTGGGCAAATGGAAAGATAATGGTGCCCTTGACAGAAATACAAAAGTTCACAAGGGCAGTGAGTTTGAGAAGAAAAATAATGAGTTCTACGTGTTGTTTAAGATGCAAGTGAGATACTTGGCGGGCAAGGTCCAAGGCACTGTGCCATATGCTTGGGCAGGTACAGAGAGGAACAAACAATCTGTTTGAGGAAATAAAATGTGTTTAGAAGTAGCGATAATAAGAGAGAGAGTGTGATAAGTGACGCAGGACATTTAAAAATAAAAGGATCTGGGTGTCCAGAAGATGGAAAGATCACTTCTATGGAAGGGAATTGAAGACCAGGGCTCATTAGGGAAATTTTCCACTGCAGCTTTCTCCTGCTGAACAGAAATACGCCTTTCTGGGAGTTTTCACACAGCTTCTGGGGCAGCCTGCAGATGTTTGAAGAAAACTCTTATTGCCTTGCTAAATCATGGTTATAAGCTTCTATTTATGGAATACTTCAATGTTTTCCTTAAAATGACCCTATGAGGTAAGGTCATAAAAGCATAATCTCCCTTTTGCAGATGAAGAAACTTGAGTTTAGAGAAATTTTATACAGCTGGTGTCAAGTCCATGACTCCTAATTTCATATTTAGTGTTCTAGATGATAGATTCCTTGATATTAGGGGATTATGCCATCTTTCATTTCTCTCTCACCAGAATTTACTATGGGTTCAAATTTAGCCTCTGTCACTTGTTTAGCCCAGTATTTGGTGATCACGGGAAAGTAACAATTATTCTGAGCTTCAGTTTCCGTCATTCATAAGAAGGGATCAACCGGACTTGTAATAATTGAATTCAGAAAATAAATAGCTTTTGGGTTTAGGATTTTGGGAATTAGGAAGATCTGGTGGGTTCAAGTCCTGTGGGAGAAATATATAAAGATACATCATCCTTGGCAGGTCACTGTGCCCATCTACACTGGTAGAAGTCATCCTCCACTGAGAGCTCCGAAAATCACAGATCTAATTGAAACAGAGCCCATCTCACCTCAAAAAGTTGTTATGAGGCTCAGATGGTGGTAATGTACCATTAATGTAAATTGTTTGTATGCTTTAAAGTGCTATGTAAATATCAGTTATAACTCATTTCAACTCAATAGGCCAACCCAGTTGCCTAAAATTCTGGAAATATTACAAATCATTTAAAAAACAATAATAAAAAGAATCTAAAATCTATCCATTTGGTCAAGTTTCTAATATCTTTTAACGACTAGAAACTCTTTTTTCTCTCAGAATTCCATGATTTATCTTGTCCTCTCTGATTTAGGATAAGGATATTATGTCCAAATTTAAAAATTAATTTAGAGTTGGCTGATATTTTAAAAAACCAAAAAACCCAGCAATCCCCAAATCCCAGCATAATGCTAATTTGATTTAGTGTAAGCTAATCTGCCTTTGATCAGTATAATCATCTTGGGATCAGACTGACCGGAGCAAGCTGGACACGCTCTCACTCCAATGCTTCACAAAATGGTACCCCAGACTCCTGAAAAGCGTTCCTGTCTTCAGAAGTCCCTAATTTGCCACCAGGTGGGAAATTGAGATTCTTGAACTTCTAAGAGAAGGATTCAAAAAAAATTTTTTTTTTAAAAAATGCTGGTTCCTTTAGGGAATTTCCCAAAGAGGTAGGGTGATGGGGTAGAAATGGGTATTGCAATTTTAATTTGGGGTTGAATGAGGTTACTTAGTGTCTGTGTGACCTGTCTGACTCCCCATTTCTTCATCTTAGAGATATAAAGTGTAGAGTTATTTCATAGCATGAGAAAATCACTTAATGATGATTTTTAAATATAAACCACTTAAAAGCTTCCTGTCTCGAATTAAAATGAAAGTGATCTTTATTTAGGAAAGACAACAGAGCTCTTCAGCTTACGATCACTAAATATAAACCTCAGTATCGTGGGGGTGGTTACCAGGAACAAGTACAAGTCTGTATGACTGAAAAGCTCTCAGCTGTCTATCTCCTCACACATCCTTAACACACTCCAGCTTCTCGACTAGCTCAAGTGTAACCAGTTAACATTGCCTTTTTGAAAATTCCATTTTATATTTATTTTCATTTAATTCATTTTAAATTCAGCTCTATTTTATTTTCAGTTCCAAGTTCTTTTCCCTCCCCATCTCCCCTTCTCTGACCTCTACCCATTCAGCAAACTAGAAAAATCTGTTATAAATAGGGAGAGTCCAACAAAACAGATTTCCCACTGTAGCCACATCCAGAATGTATATTGTATGTGTGAGACAGACAGAGACAGAATCTCTTATCCCAAAGCCCACTGGTTTAGAACTTTGCTTATTGGTGGAGATGAATGTCTTGTCAGGGCATTCATCCCCTCAGTGAGGAGAGAGATGCAATTACGAATGCATAATACATATGCATACATGCAGTTTGCATCCAGAGCATGTTGGCTCTCTATCTGAATAGCATGTTTCATCATGAGTCTCCTGAAAGTGTGATTGGTTCTTGTACTAATCAGAGTTCCTAAGTTTTTTTTAGACTTTAATATTGTTTTCTCTGATTAGATCACAAACTTGTTGAAGTTCAAATGATCCATGAATTTTTGAAAATTCATATATTTTATCTTAATGGGAATTTGTGCATAATGGGAAGTTTGAAGAAAAAAACCCCTACACATCTGTCTCAGTCCATGGTAATGAATCCAAGTTTCCTAGGGCAAATTAGTTGATGTTAATTATGGGATGTGTAGGAGGAAAATAGGAGTTTGTGTGTTTAACTGGGAGGTTAGGTATCATCCAGAAAGGAAGGAATCTTAGAATCCTGGAATGAGTAAAACTCTAAGAAATCTTTTAGATAATAATTGGTCATAATAATTAGTATTAATTAATAATAATTAGTGCTTTAAGGTTTGCAGAAGTCTTTAAAAATAATATTTCATTGACTCTTTACAACAATCCTGGGGAGGTAGGTATTAATAATAATAATAATAATAGCATTTATATAGTATCTACTATGTGCCAGGCATTGTGCTAAGTAAGTGCTTACATATATTTTCTCATTTGATCTTTACAACAACTCTGGGAGGCTCTCCATTTTTCAGATAGAAAACAGACTGACAAAGGTTAGGTGGCTTGTCCAGGGTCACACAAGCTAGTAAATGCCTGAAATTGGATTTGTATTTAGGTATTCCTGACTCTAGGTCCAGTGCTTTATCCAACTGAGCCTCCAGGCCTCTCATTTTATAGAAGAGGAAATTATTGTTCTAAAGTCACAGTGTGAGTAAATTGATTAATCCAGGATTGGATGACAGGTCTTTAGATATCTGGGCAAGTGCATTTCTCACTAAATTTAAGTTCACATTTTGGTTGGTGGCTTCCCAGGGCCTAACATCATGGCCATTCAGGAGAATGAAGAAGGATTTATTTGTCCAAATGTGTCACCAAAATCAGAGAGAAAGGGCCAACTCTGAACTCCTTATTTTTTAGCTGATTAATTTGGGGGCTTTTTTAAGTTAACCAAACTCAGCAGTTTCCTAGAGAGTCTTTGACACTATTTCCATCCTCCGGATGGACAACATATCTTGTCTCTAGGACTTATATTTTTGACCTAGTTCCCTTTTTCTTCTGGACTTCTGTAATGACCCTTGCATGAACACTCCATTCTTCATTATGTTTTTTTTTTTTGTTTTTTTTTTTTGCCTCTAGCTTCCTCTCAGACTAACTCAGATTTTTGACTCATCTGATTCTGTTCTCTGCCACTCCACAGACGAGCCCCTTCTGTCTTCCCAATAACAGACAGCCAAGCTGGAAGACTTGCATTTTAGAGTTTATAGAATTTTTTAAAAATTTAAATGGGATTTTTAAAAGTAGCCAAGCATATTAACATTCTCCCATAGGAACTTATGCTTGATTTTTATTTTATTTTATATTATATATTACCACCTACTCGAGTCAAGAGTAGACTGATTTTTTTTAAAGATGTGGGCAGTTATACATCTCTATTTTTGCAATTACAGAAGTATCCACTGTGATGCCATGGATAGAACACTGGTCCAGGATTTAGGAAACTGCTAAGCCCAGCTACAACTTTATGATGTACAGCTTTCAAATCTATTACTAAAAATTTTTTTTGTTCAGTCATTTTCACTTTCTCTTTATGACCCTATTTGGGATTTTCTTGATAAAGATATTGGGGTAGTTTGCCATTTCCTTTTCCAGCTAATTTTGTAGATGAGGAGATTGAAACTGGGTTAACTGATTTGCCCAAAGTCTCTCACAGCTAGGAAGTTTCTGCATCCAGATTTGAACTTAGAAAGATGAGTCTGTATTGCCCAAGGTCCCACAGGTAATAAGTGTCAGGTGATTGGGATTTGAATCTCTTGGCTTCAATGGTCTTTCATTCTTTCTTAGCATTCTATATTTTCCAGGACATGTAAAAACAGGATGTTCTTGATGATAGTGTCATTCCAGCTCTGAAATGGTGCAAGAAATGGGCAAAGCACTGACAAGATAAAAACAAGTGTGCATATAGGGAGCTGCAAGCTTTTTGCAATTTGGTTTAGAAATATGTTTTGCAGATTTATTCTTTGCCTGTCTTTAAGGAGACAGCAACTTTCCCAGCTCAATTGATACATAGGCAATCATGCAGAAAGTACCCAATCTTGAGTCAGAAATCAGAAATTTTCTAATTAGAAGAGAGATTCTGCTCTGAAGGAGTTGTTTCTACCATGAACCTTCCTCCTCAACCTTTACCATCACAGATCTCAGTGTGATTTCTGCTTTAAAATATTTGAATCGATTGAGCTTCTCTCTTTAGTGAGCCAGGAAGTTAGTTAATGAGTGAGTCACTTTTCTTCTCAAAAAACTAGATAAAGTATAAACTGACCCTGGCATTTAAGGCTCCCCACATCCTGGCTCCAGACTTTCTCTCTTGAGTTTTTAACATAGCCTTTGTTCAAGGAAAGCCATGCTACTCAGCCACCCCATGCTAATCCATCTGCCCACTCTGTTACTTGGGGCATGCTGGCACTACTCCAGTCACACAGGCTCTCTCTTGCCCTTCATCTGAATCAGTCATGCTTCCTTATGTGCCTGGCACTGTGCTAGGGATGAATAAAAAGGGCAAAAAATGCCATCTCACCTTAAGGAGCTTAACATCCTAATGGGGAAGACCATATTTAGAATGTTTCAAAAGTCTTATTAGAGTTAATATGTTATATTCTATACATTTATATGGGATAATATTTATAAAATGTTTTTTCAAACCTTAAAGCAATATATAAATGCTATCTATTTATTATTATTATTATTATTATTATTATTATTATTATTATTATTATTATTATTATGTGGAAAAGATGGGAGATTTCCTTAATTGGGAACATTCTAGTAGCTGGGAGGATGAAGAAAGAAATTCTACAAAAATTAGAGAGAATTGAGTTGAGTTTTTAAGTAAGCTAAGGATGCCCCAGAGGAGAGGGAGAACAGGATTATATATGTGAGGGGCAGTCTGTGTTAAATGCATGGAGAGAAAAGATGGAGTATGATATAGAAGGAATAGCTTGCCTGCCTGGAATGTATGGAGAAAAGTAAAATATAAAAAGTTAAGAAAGGTAGGAAAATGCTTTGTTATTAAGTGCTTTAAATATCAAGAACAAAATGAGGCCACTGGAGTTTGAATCAGGAAATGTGACATGGTTAAATCCAACTCAAGAGTTTTCTCCTCCTTTGAAACCTTAAGAGCTCCGAGTAGTAGCTTCAAGTGAAGTCTTCCTCCTAAAATTTAGTGTTAGTTTAGGTTTGGCCTTTACTTCCATATTAGGATCCTAAATTGAGCTGGAGAAGGACCTTAGCATTCCCTCATTTTACAAAGGAAATAACTAAAGTATATAGAGAGGTGTTAAAGAGACTTGTTTAGGGTAAGATAGGAAGTAGCAGAGCTGAGATGCTTTTTACATTCTATCTTTTATGTGTTTTCACAAATCTCTCCCCATGCATCTTTTTCTTCTCGTTCTCTCTCTCTCTCTCTCTCTCTCTCTCTCTCTCTCTCTCTCTCTCTCTCTCTCTCTCTCTCTCTCTCTCTCTCTCTCTCTCTCCCTCTTTTCCTTCCTTCCTTCCTTTTTTGTGGAGTAATATTGTTATTTTAGAAAATTGGTAAACAAATTAATCAGTTACAATCTCAAAAAAAAGGACCTAATATCCTTTTGTTCTAGTTCTGAAGAACTGAAGTACTGGTATATATATATTATTTATATTATATTATATATAATATATATATTATTTACAAATTATTTAACAAGTTCTTGATGATATTTAATTTTCTTCTTGATAGTTTGAACTATGAAATTCAAAATCACATATTTTACCATTAGCAGACGAGCTCTATTAAGTTGTCTGGCAACCCTTTGGTAGGTTATCAGTAACTCATAGTTAACTGATTAAAAAAACATTTCTTTAATTAGTTGGTGCAGGTTTAAGTGTCAAGAAGAAAGGAATCCCTCTTCCTTCCCTGTTAACGCCTCAGATGTACACTTTAATAACTGAAACTAGACTTCTGCCTTTGCTGAAGGAAAGCTTTGGGAGGAATTTGACTCCACCCTTCAGCTCTCTAATCTGAGGATAGATAAAGGAGGCTAAGGGAGATGGTATGGCTTAGGGATGAGGTTAGAAGTGACCAGTTTATCAGGATAGCTTGTCCTATGGTTCACTGTTGGAAACTGATTTTTATCTATCAAAATGACATTAAATGAGAGATATTACATTTATTTTGTCTCTACACCCTATGGACCATGAGATCTTTCTGACTTGTAGCTGAAACTTTCCATAGACATTATCTGCCCCAGCTCCTGGAGAGAACGGAGTCCTATTTTTCTATCTCCAATGCTTAGCGCTGGGTTTTGACAGAGCAAGAATTCTTTATTCTTTTACTCATTCATTTTGGGGAAGGAGGAGGTGCTATTTATCTCCTTGAAGGGTTGGTTTACTTGAAAAAATAATAGCTTTATTCCTTAGGCTCTGAGGGTGGGGAAAAGGGTCTAGTTTCAGGTATTACCAGAAATAGTAATGCAGTGTCAGAAGAAATAGTTTAAGTTGCCTTTTTTTGTGCAGTATTGTAGCTTTCATTAGCCCCTCAGCATGATCTGGAAGGAGCATCATTTTGTTACCAGGCCAAGGTGAAGAAAGATGCCAGGTTATGTGTCATATTCAGTAGTGAGTCTCTTTTGCTTAAAGACCTTCTCTCTCTACCAAAGGCAGCAGTTGCTTGTATTCTTGCTCAGTACTGATCCAAATTGGGCTCCTCCGTCCTGGATGAGTGAGTGGAATACAGAACAGAGAGCCTGCTGTTGCGTTATAAAGTTTGTTACCATACGTGCCCCAAATCTGGGATGTATCTCCACAGCACATAACCATGCATTCATGTATATATACAAATTCACTGATGCTTCTACACATAGACACACACAAAATCTGGAATGCATGATGGGGATGGGAAGGAAGGAGGAGAATTTATATAGTACCTACTACATGCCAGGCCCTGTGCTAAGTGCTTTGTACATGTTATCTTGTTTCAACATCACAACAATTCTGCAGGATAGGTGCTGTTTTTTTTTTTTTTTTCCTATTTTCCAGTTCAAGAAACTGAGGCAAACAAGAGTATCCATGATCATAGAGCTAGTAAGTGTCTGAGACTGGATTTGAACTTGATGACTTTGTGGAGCTCTCTATCCACTGTGCCATTTAGCTTCTTTCTGGAATATTGAGATAATTTTAAGTTTTTTCATTATCTCCTTCCTTCCTTCCTTCCTTCCTTCCTTCCTTCCTTCCTTCCTTCCTTCCTTCCTTCCTTCCTTCCTTCCTTCCTTCCTTCCTTCCTTCCTTCCTTCCTTCCTTCCTTCCTTCCTTCCTTCCTTCCTTCCTTCCTTCTTTCCTTCCTTCTTTCCTTCCTTCCTTCCTTCTTTCCTTTCTTCCTTCCCTCCCTCCCTCTCTCCCTTCCTTCCTTCCTTCCTTCCTTCCTTCCTTCCTTCCTTCCTTCCTTCCTTCCTTCCTTCCTTCCTTCCTTCCTTCCTTCCTTCCTTCCTTCCTTCCTTCCTTCCTTCCTTCCTTCCTTCCTTCCTTCCTTCCTTTTGAATATAGTATGTATATAAACATATATATTTACCTATAGTTGTATATGTGTGTATAGATAGATATGGGTATCTTGATTGTTATCTATATAGATGCCTATAAAGATATCTTTGTGTGTGTGTATGGAAGTATTTATGTGTATATATGTATATATGCATCTATAGAAATATGTGTACACATAAGTATCTCTATACCTGTATATGCATAGATACAGATAGATACCTAGACTAAATACCTACACATACAAGCCGTATATACTCAAAGATGCACAAGTATCTTCATAGCTAGCTATATAGCTACTTGTAGGTGTAAATGCAGATACTTGTATATACATATATAAAGATACATTCTACAAAAAGAGCTATGTGTCCTGTAGCTATATATACATATTGTATCATTAGAGATATCTCTCTATGTATATACTAACACACACATATTAAATGTACACATGTATGTATTCACACATGAAAGAGACCCTAGTTCCCTCAGGCAGTGTCTTACCCTGCATTCCAGTTGTCCAAGGACCAGCCTGGCAGTGGTACACGACCAGCTGGTTGGCTACCCGCTGATAATTCATTTGGCCACAATAGTCATGAAGACCGTCTGCTAAGACAAAGAATGCTTACTACCTGATCTGAGGAGAAGGGACCCAGGTCACTGAAATCACCATGTCTCTGAAGCACCGAAAGCATTCATGAATAGCAAGACAAAAAGATTTCAAACCATCGCAGGTTTTAGGGAGGCAGGACAATAGCTGAGATATTTCATAATAACAAGGAAAATAAATAGCTTTGTCCTTAGAAGATAAACACCATTCTCTACTACCCAGTGAATATTTTGCTTTTAATGAAAGCAACCTCCTTTTTAAATTCAAGCTAGGATGGTCTTGCTTCCTCCCTATAGGAATTTCCCACTTTCTACACAGACTAATGATATCCTGCTCCTTTTCAGAGTACATGATTCTCTTTTTTTTCTTTAAAAAATTTTTTTTATTATAGCTTTTTATTTACCAGATATATGCATGGGTAATTTTTCAGCATTGACAATTGCCAAACCTTTTGTTCCAACTTTTCCTCTCCTTCCCCCCACCCCTTCCCCCAGATGCCAGGTTGACCAATACAAGTACATATGATTCTTGACATTACTTACTTTGCTTTCTGATGAACCAAAATTACCTATATGTATATATGTATTCACACATAGATATACATAGCCAGCTTCTTAAAATGTGATTAGTGTCCCAATATGGGGTCTTGTGACTGAATATGGGGGTTAATGATTCATTATCATTAAATGTTTGATTCATATAATCAAATTTGATCAAGTCAAATCAAACAAAAGTAGGTATGTATACCTATATATAGATATATACCAATATACCCAAGATCACATAAAAATGTATCAGGCAAAAAGGGATCACAAGTGAAAATAAGAATCCCTGAAAAAAAAAAAAAAAAAAAAAAATATATATATATATATATATATATACATACATATATATACACATACACACACATATACACACACATATATACACACATATACACACACATATATATACATACATACACACACATATATATATATACATACATACACACACATATACATATATATGTGTGTGTGTGTATATATATATATGTACATGTATATGTATATACACATGGATGCCTACCAATGTGGATCAGTGCCTTCTCTGGAATTTATATTCTTAGAGAATCTTCCTAGAGCAGTTGTCAAATGTACTTGCCAATACTTCCAGTTCCCCCCAAAGAGATTAAAATGTAATTGGGAAATAAGCAAAATAAATAAAAATATTATATAATATAGAACATATTAACTTATGGTTTTCTAATTCATTCTGAAGCCATAAATAATAAAAATACTATATAATATAGAACATATTAATTTATGGTTTTCTAATTCATTCTGAAGCCATCAGATATCTATTTGAATGTGACACTACTGTATTCTAGAAGATGGATTTAGGAAGCTCTGGATTCTAGTATCATCACAGTTAGTCATTTGGGGCCTTCTGTACCTGGTGATAGAAATGTAAATAAAAAGATGTTTTCTGCCCTCCTAGAGCTTGCAATCTAATGAGGTAAAACCATTTATAAAAGGAAGCTGAAAAGTGGTAGGTGGGGAGAGGGAGGTAACCTCTGATAGCTATTGACTTTGTGACCTCAGACAGTAATTTAACTTTTGACAATTCTCAAGTCTCTATGTGGAATGAGTGGAGAGAATTTTAATACTGGGGATTTCTAACACTGATGAAGTCAGAGACTGAGATTACCCCCTTCTCCACTCTCTAAATATTTACAGAAGACTGACTTTGGAGGAATAGGGAATTAGAGAGGAAATGTGGTTCCCATTTATTCTTTCACTCCCATTCTAAGCCCTGCTTTTGCCAAAGAAAGACCACTGGTACCTCCTGATTTTCCTACTTCTAGGGAGTGTAGGACTCACTGAAGAGGGGTTTTGTTGTTCTAAACCAGAGCTTTTTAAACATTCCTTAGTCTCAAAAATTCTCCTCTGAGAATTTTTTCACTATCTTGCGTATACAGGTATTTAAAATAGGTATATAAATCAAACATTTATTAATAATAAATCATAAAGAAATTTATTTTAAAGCAATTCTTTAACATATAATTTTAGCATTTATTATGTTATTATTATATTATTATATGTTATTATATAACAAAAACAAAGTTGTGTACTAATGAGATGGATGTATTTGTTTTTATATAAAGAATTAAATCTTGGCAGAATATTTGTTACCTTTTACTGTTGCCAAAATTTTCACAACTTCCTCATTTAGTTATATGACCCCTTAGGGGGTGGCAACTCACAATTTAAGAAGCTTTGTTTAAATCAATTTTCTCTCTACCCTTCACGAACCTTGGAATCCAGTTTCTACCTTGTTCAATTTTTTTTTTTTTTTTTTTTAAAGCACGTATGAGGCAATAACACATGGAGTATCTGGTTTAAGGACTTTGCTACCCAAACTGGTCCTTCCTCTTCCCCTAGGCCCCATTTTTGAATTTTGGGTCTTCTGAACCTCCTAGCCTCTAATGACTCTTCTATATCCCTTTTGCTTAAACGATTCCAGAAATACTTAGTTTGTCAGTATAGAAGTAGTTGTAATTATAGTCATTTACTCTGAAACTGCTTACTACTTACACCTAATTATCATGTAGCACAATAATGATTATGCATATCATTCAATATGTGTCAGATTAACCTGGTTCTAAGTTTTATTTTATTACAACACTATATTCATTTCAGGTTTTCTTAGTCTTCTTAGTTGGGTCCTAAAACATGATAGGAAATTCCTGCTGCACCCCACCCCCATCCCATGCTCCTCAGCAATGATCCGATATTAAACATATGGCTGCAGGCCAAACTGTTTTCCATTTAGTATCCAGCAATCTGTCTTTGTTTGGAAGATGGCCATGGTTCATCCTGGAGATGCTCAGGGTCAGATAGTGCTGCCAGCAAGTTAGGCAGAGCAGATAGTGACGGAGGTCCACAGGTTAGTAGAGCATGTTTTTAACTCTCTTTCATTTGCAAGCCAAATTAGCAGAAGGGTCCTTTTGTACTTATGTTTGGTTCTTGCCCATGTCTTTTAATAGAAAGCTCCTCAAATATCCAATGTGTGTTTAGTTTATTTTATTTTTAGTGTCCAGGAACTTTTGGAATGATTCCTTTCATAGGTCATTAAACCCCTACCGTGGAAACTTTGGGTTTGGGCCCCAAAACTACCTGCATTTGACCTGGAATGTGCATGGTGTCTATTTTGGAAATTCCGAGCTTTTAGAGTAAATCTACTTTTAATTTTTTTATTGGAATGTTAACCCCCTAGTTTTTATAGAGGAAAAAAATTGAAGCCCACTGTATTTAATCATAAACTCTTTTCTTTTTGAACTAAGAACATTTTGAATTTTGGATTAAAACTATGAAATCTTTCGTTAATTATTCTTCTTCTGAAAATCACTCCATTTCCCCTGTCATTTGGATTGCCTCTCTTTGAATTGTGTCCCTTCCCATTTTGTGAAGGTCCTCTACTATATTAAAGTAGTGGGGAGTGTATCATGAGGACAAAAAATAACTTCAATTCAGGCCACTTCTTATGGCATCCTGTTAAACTTTTATTATAATGAACCTTTGCGAATATCATATAGTCAAGAGAATTGTAGGTGATGCTTCCAGCATCTGGCAAATGTTAGGCGCTTAGTAAATATTTGTTGATAGATTGACTTAGTTAATTTTGGATTCAAGTAGCAGCACAAGGATAAACACCCTCCATTAAACATACATGTTCTGTGCTCACTTCAGCAGCACCTATACTCCAATTGAAATGATACACAGAGATTAGCATGGCCCCTGCACAAGAATAATATGCAAATATGCAAAGTATTTCACATTTAAAGGTAAAAAATAAACAAACTTGCCCATCTTGTGTTCCATTCCTTCAGAGTCCTGCTCACTATGGGAATAGACTACAAATGGACGAATTTTGCCTCTTCTAGGTAACTTCATTGTGTTTAATAGGAACTTGTGGAAGAACCGTGCCTTGACCAGAATTATTGGGAAATGATGGAAATTTCAAGTACCTGAGTAGGTTAAGAAAGGAGCTATTTTTTTGGCCAGAGAAAGCTCTTCCCACTGTTACTTTGGGCTAGTATTTCCTCTCTTTTGGGCATGTAAAGTGATGGTGTTAGGGCAAGATAATTTGTAAGGTCCATTTTAGTTTATCTTTTTTTTTTAGAGGTGCACCATCAAATAGTCAAGGGCAGTTGTACAGCATTTGTGTGTATGTTTGCTAGTGTTCTATTCATCTCTAATAACTTTCTTGATGATGCTTTGCATTTTGTTGCTCCCAAGTGAAGCGTCTCAACCGATAATGTGTTCCAGCTCCAAAAGGCCATGCCAGCAGAATACAAATGCTAGCGAATCCTGCCAAGCTCTGAATATGGCCCTGGTGAAAGCGTTAGGCCTGTGATCTGAGAACCAGTCCTGATAAATTCAGAAAGGCTCAAGCCTGGAAGATTGACCACAAGGGGAAGAATTTTCCTTTTCATACCAGACTATCAAAGTCCACTTAATGTGCTTGGCGTAGATGCAATCTTAGTCCTTTTGGATTCAAAGTAAAAATAGTATCGCAGTAGAGATGACCATCTCTGGAATTGGATGACTTTCAGTTCAAATCCCACTTCTGATGTTTGGGGTGTATGTGGCAACCATCCCACTCACCCTCCCTGGGTCTCATTTTTAATGAGAAATAAAGACTAGGTGATCTCAAAGGTCCCACCCAAGTTATAAATCTATAATACTATGGCCCTGGGGTTATATTCCATTATTAGTAGTGTTAGTTTTCAAATTTCATATCCTTGGGCCTCAGTTTCTTTCTCTATAAAACTACAACAAATTATCTCTAATTTGTTCTTCCCTTCCAGGCTTCCTGTGTATAGGGTTTGAATCTAGCATTCTGAGTAGCTTATTATCAGAAAGATCTGTAACAACATTAAGTGTTTAAACAGAAAAACTCCCCAAACAAACCATCTAATTTCTGTTGTCATGGTACTAATAACGTCTTGCAGCATTTATTATGAGCATTTTAACGAATATAAAATTTTCTGCATTCAGCTTATCACTGTAGGACTCAATCATTCAGTAAAGCAAATTAGATTTTGAATAGTTAATTTCTACTTTTCCATTTGCAAATGGGTTTAAAGTTCTGTTGGTAGTCGGAATCTGATAATTAATTAAAATGCTTTCTTACCTGTTTAACAAATTGGCCTTCCTGCTCTCTTCTTCCTTTATTGTACTTGGTTAAGTTACAAACAGTGGTGGAACATTAGAAGCTAATGGAGGGATAGAGGAAACTAGCAGAGCAAACTAATTAGGATTTATATGGCTCAGCTTTTATGCAACATGCTAATAATGTTATAAAGCTTTTCCCAAATGATGCTGCACATGCTTTAGATTGTTTTGAAGTGCTGGAAGGGGGTGGGGCAGCTAATGTTTTTGTTTGTCTACTGAGGAAGGCTGTCTAGTTGCCTAGGGGTTAATGCACAACATGTTGCAATTTTTTCCCCCCAAATATCTGGAAGGCTGTGAGGAATTGTTCTTGCCAAATTTTTCACATTCGCAGAAATATTCTGTGGCTTTGAATGTAAATTCAGGAACTCAATATGTTCGGGTACAAAGAAAAGATGGTGTTTACAAATTTTCAATGATATCAAGCTATGAACTAAGTTTGGATACTTGCCTTACAGGTAATTTCCAATAAGTACATGCTTCAGAATATATCCTACAGTAGGAACATCTGCATCTGGACTTCTGAGATTTTTCAAATAGAATCTTTAAAAAGAGCTTCTTCATTTTGTGGGGGAGTTAGGGAGGGGGAGAAGCTTGGAGATCAAAGATAGCCTTGGAGTATATTGCAAACTTAAAAAGTTTGGCTCAGGTTTTCATAGCTAAATTTAATTTTTTTGGACCAGCTGGAACCAATATATAGTATAGTGGAAAGACCACTGGATTGAAAGACCATTGGATGTGAATCCTAGCTATGAACTGGATATGTTACCCTCATAACCCTAGACTAGTGACTCTAGGCCTCTGTTTCATCCTCAGTACAAATAAGGGGGTTGGCTAGAATATGAAAACCCTTCTAGTTTAGATCTAAGATCTTAGAACTTAAAAGTCCTAAATATAAAGTGCTTTGTTAGTTCTGAGTAGAGCTAACATGAAAGTATTCCAGATAATAAGCAATTTAAAAACCTTCTTTATATCTTCCCCCAAGATTTAACTTGTTTCTTGATGGTTGGGGAATATAATCCATGCTCTTAAATTATGACTCAAGATAGAACATCCCAAGAATGGATTTTACTCTAGAACAGTTTGTGATTCTGTCTATCTCCCCCCATGGGGGAGGAGAGAAACTAGGCTAGTTCTTGTATTGTGTTGTGTAGACTCTTTGGTCCAGGGCATTTTACGCCTGCCCTTCCCACTCCCCAGATAAAAATCTAGGATAACTGAAGACCACCCCAATTTCTTGAGTGCAGAGTACTTAGTTTTAACAGTAACATCCAACATAATGCATTGTTGGTGGAGTTGTGTACTTATCCAACTATTCTGAAGAGTAATTTGGAATTATGCTTAAAGGAGTATAAAAGTCCTTTGACTCAGTAACACCACTGCTAGATCTATGTCCCAAAGATATCAAAAAGGGGAAGGGGAGGGAAAGATCTATTTGTAGGAAAATATTAATAGCAGCTCTTTTTGTAGTGGCTAAGAATTAGAAATTGAAGGGATGACCATTCATTGAAGAATGGCTAAACAAGCTGTGGTATATGATTATAATGGAATATTATTGTACTATAAGAAAAGAAGTCCAAAGATTGTGATTAGATTGTGAAGATTGTGATTGAATTTTTTTGGTTTTTGTTCAGTTATTTTAGCTGTATCCAATTCTTCATGATCCCATTTGGGGTTTTCCTGACAAAGATACTGGGAAAGTGTCATTTGCTTTTCTAGCTTATTTTATAGATGGGAAAATTGAGGCAAATAGGATTAAGTGACTTGCCTAGGATTACATAACTAGTTAGTGTCTGGAGCTGGATTTGAACTCATGAACTCTAGGCCTGGAACTCTATCCATTGTACCACTTAGCCATCCAAAGATAGGGAAAGTCAGGTTTATTTCAGCTGAAGGTATTCATTCAGACCTCACGTGGACTAGTAGGAAATGCAGTGTGTTATATGTGTATATTTATGATATTGAAAAATAAAAGGTATTTTCCAATATGGTTAAAATTGATTCCTTTATTGAAATAAAAAATAAAATATAATTCATGTATTAATGGAATGTAGGAGAATAACTGACTTTAAGCAGTGAAGAAAGGCCTAATTCTTCTAGGAAATCTGCAGTCATGATTTTGGAGAAAGGGATCAACATCTGTCAAAACATCCCTTCTTTTCAAGTTTTGTTGGAAAAGTAGTAATGGGATTCATGAAACTAACTCATTGACATGGATTAACTATCTGACTTATAGACAGGCATTCAAATTCTGACTTAAATACTTCCTACTCAAGTCTTTTAATTCAGTCTTAGTTTTCCTCATCTGTATAAAGGGGGATAGTAGTATCTATTTCATAAGAATCGAATGAAATAATATAAGATAAAATAATAAAAGATAAGATATAAAATAAAAGGGGATAGTAGTATCTATTTCATATAAGAATGAATGAAATACTATAAGATAAAATAAAAATAATATAAGATATAAGATAAAAAATATAATATAAAAATAATACAAGATAAATCTTAAAGTCTTATGAAGGTATTAGTATTATCATTACATAAGGAGATTGTCTCTTTCTATAGCATATGTAAGTGCTTTGCAAACCTTAAAAGTACTATATGTTATCATTCCTCATCCTCATCATCTGAGATTACTGAGATTTCATCATATTACTGAGATAAGTAATTTAAAGCTGGGAGGAGATAGCTTAAAAAGTATCTCAGTGGTCACATAGGTAGTGTATGGCTTTCTTGATATTCAAATCTTGGTTTTCTGATTCTAAATTCAGGTCTTTCTATACAGCCACATTGTTCATAGCTGGTCCAAAGAATTTAAAATCACCTACCTATGAACAAAAGTAAATCACATTAGTATTTCCTTGTCCTTATTTTTGTGTGTGTGTGAATAGGAGACTGCTGAAGATGATAGAACACTGCTGGGGAGCTTAGAAATGAAATCCTGTTTTCTATCCTGAGAAACTTATAAGAGAACTGTTTTTAAAGAGGGACTAACAAAAAGGTCAATCATCAGAATATTATTTTGGTAACTTTTGGTCATACGTATAATAAGAATCCCATAATTGAGGGAATGCCCATTAATTGGGAAATGATTGAACAAGTTATGGCACATAAATGTAATGGAACACTATTTTTCTATAAGAAGGCAGGTAGATTTCAGAAAGTCTGGAAAGATTTACACGAACTAATGCTGAGTGAAGTGAGCACAACTAGGAGTAAATTAAACACAGTAACAGCAAGATTGTGTGATGTCAGCTATGATAGACTTAGCTCTTCTCAGCACTATGGTAAGCAATGAGAGCTCCAAAAGACTTTTATGATGGAAAATGTTCCCTACATCCAGAAAAAGAACTATATAGTCTGAATGCAGAGCAAAGCATACTGTTTTCACTTTTTAAAAAAATTTGGGTTTTTTTCTATCTTGTGGTTTTTCCCTTTTGTTCTGATTCTTCTTTTACAACATAGCTAATATGAAAATGTTTAATGTGATTGTACATTTATAGTGTATATAGGATGTCTTGCTGTCTTGGGGAGAGGAAAGGGAGAGAGGGATAAAAATTTGGAATCGAAAATTTTACAAAAATGAATGTTGAAGACTTTAATTAAATTAATTTAATTAATAATAGGAAAAATAAATGTTATTAAGTGCAAAAATCTGATCCTTAAAGCACTTTTCATCCTAGAGTTTTGATGGGACATGATTCTATGAATCTGTGATTTAAAGAAACTCTAGAATTTCAAAATACCCTGAAGGACCAAGCACATTTCTGCATCAACTGGTCCTTATAGTATAAGTAGCAAGTAGAATGAGGTAAAGATGAAGTGCCTTGTTGAAGCTTAAGGATGGTAAGACACTAGAAAATGCAAGGTATTCAGGACAGGTGGGAGATCCAGTATCTCATTGCCTATCATTAAGGTTCTCTTTGCAGGGTCTGGGAAGAAAGCCCAGTTTCATAGACTCAATCACCCTCTTTGTGAAATTATATTCCCTCCTCAGCTAAGATAGGATTCTTGACTGCCTCTGCAGTTTCCTGGGCTTTTAGCAATTGCTCATCGTGTATGAAAACTGTACGATTTGAATCATGTTATCGGGTCTTCCTGGATGGTAAGGAACATTCACATTTGGTTGTGGGCCCATAGGGGTTTAAGTGGAAGCAGAGGAGAGAAAGGACAGGGGGAGGGGGAGTATTCTGATCATCTCTGGCTCCAGACTTGAATAATTCAGATCCCAACCAGCCAATAAGAATCATATCTCCTGTCTTAAAGTATTCAGGTAAGAGAATAAACCTATTGTTTTCTCCTTGTAAAACCTTTCATGGGAATGGAATGCAAGGTAAACATATGTCTTTGGTTTTTGTTTATGAACTTTTTATAGATTTAGTAGTGAGCACCTATAATTGAGGTTTAATTGTAAAGGATGTCTACTTTTTTTTCCCCCGAGGTAGTTGGAATTAAGTGACTTGCTCAGGGTCACACACCTAGGAAGTGTTAAGTGTCTGAAGTCAAATTTGAACTCAGGTCCTCCTGACTTCAGGCACCAATTAGGTGCCCCAAGGATGTTTATTCTTGGGGGTGCAATAGGCTAAGGTGATTGTTTATCTGTATTACCTGGCAATATGGTGAACCTCCCTGGAGTTGGGAGGAGAGAGCTAACCAGTGTAGATTGGAAATGGAGCTGGTTAGAGTTTCTGTATAGATCTGTATTGGGATCTAGCCGGTGATTGAACACTGAACTTCTAGTACTGGCAAAACAATTTACAGACTCAAAAAAAAAAAAAAAGGAAATCTATAATATTATAATAGTTTATTTCTCTACAAATGTAGTGCTGTATTTCTGAGCTGAAAAAATGGCTCCTAGGAGAGTTAATAGATAAAGCCCTTTAAAAGTGTGTGTTGTGGGGGAGAGCTGGGTTTTATTATTTTGAGTACATTTAAATGCATTATGGTCAAAGGCACCACTGAGGCAGAATCTAGAGAGATTGTACTAGAGTCTGATAGATAAAATAGACAAAATGCTATTTGTTTTGTCAGGAAGAGGGTGGTGAATCGTGAGCCAGGGGAGGAGGAGGAGGAGTAGCTAGGGAATCACTCCAGAATGTCCTGATGATGGTTCCTGGAGCCAGGACCTTGGCAGAGAAGAAAATCGGTGATTATAGAAAGAGTTAGAGTCAGAGTAAAGATCAGAGAAGATAACGAAGGGTCTGAGGTGAAAGTAAGTGAATAAATGAAGGCATCAGTGTGGAAGGAAAAAGGGGCATAAAGGGTAAAAGATAATGAGAAGATACCATTTTGTATAGAACTTTTAAAACAACTTAACATTTGAACCTTACCTCCAAACACCTGTGTAATAAGTCTTATAGTGACCCATTTTATAGATGAGGGAATCTTACATGGGCATACAGCTGGTATCAGGTAAGATACAAACCAAGAATCCAAATCTAGTGCTCTTTGCACTGAGCTACACTATCTTTCACAGAGGGAGGAAATTAGCATTTCTATGGCACCTACTATGTGCCAGGCACTGGGCCAAGTGCTTTTTATAAATATCTGATTTGATTGTCTCAACATCCCTTCAAGGTAGGTGCTATTTAAAAAAAAATTACATTTTTTACATTTGAGGAAGCTGGAAGCAGAGGTAAAATGATTCACACAGCGTCACATTTGAACTCAGGTTTTCCTGACTCCAGGTCCCCGGGCTCTATCCACTGCATCACTAGCTACCTCTAGGCAACTAAAAGAGAGAGGCTACAATTAGATTGTCCAAACTGTTAGGGGAAAGACAAGAAACTTTGGCTTCCAATGTATTAAACATTGAAGTTACTGAGTACAATTCTTCCTGAAGAATACATCTAACATGTTAGTTTTCATCTAATTTCTCCTTTAACCATCTCTGTCAATGTCACGTGGTAGCTCATTCCTCCTTTAAACATTTTGTGAGGGTCACTTGCACACATTTCTGTCTGAGTTGTGGATCCAATGTGTCCAGCTGCTTTTTACACATCCCTGTTTGGAGGTGTTACCATCATATCAAACACCATCCAATTGTTTTCTCCCCAAAATTTCTCCTTCTGGCTATCCTTCTATGGCTACCATCACTAGTTCCCCCAGTCTCCAAGACTCAAAACCTCCAAGTCTCCATTGATTGTTTCTTCTTCCTTTTTATATACATCCAGGTGCTTGCCAAGCCTGTTGGAGTCTACTTCTGAAATATTTCTCTCTAGTCCCTTCTTTCTATTTTACTGAGCGCTTTCATTTCCTCTCTAACTGGACTGCTGCATTGTAGTAACCTTCCATTCTCAGTCGCCTTCTTCTCAAGTCCATCCTTGACACAGTTGCCATAGCAGCCTCCAAACTTTTCATTCTTTCCCTTGCCTACCTAAGAAAATACAATTCATGCTTAATTCTGCAGAAAGGAAAACATAAATATTGTTATCATATTGTCTGGGGGTATTATTTGCCAATTGATATTATCAAACACTGGATCTGAGAATTTAATTGATAAGCAGAATTTCTGGGTGAGGAGACTTCCTCTACCAAATTGGAATTTTCTCTGGAAGAACACTGAATCATACAGACAGGATTGATCAGCAGCAAGGCTTGAGTCCAGACTCCAAGGCTAGCTTTCTATTTTTTAGCCTCTCATAATCATGATAATAAACACTTGAAACACTGAGCCCAACTTACTAGGGTTTTATCCTTTTTTTTTTATTTCTGTCACATCAGCCACTTACACTAGGTGCCTATAACACCAACAAATAGAATAGAAACTCTTTTTGGCTGGTTTGTGGGATTCTACAATCTGGCTCTTATTTATTGTTCTTTCTTTATACGTTGCTCCCCTGCATGTAATCTTTATTTCAGCTGACTTAGAATGGCTGGCTACCTTTGTATGTGCCATCCCTGGGTATAGTATAACATCTCCCCAAATCTGTGCCTTTCTAGATCCTTTTCTTACTTTCAGACCCAGCTCAAGTGTTAGGTTGTCCATTTTTATATTTTTTTCTGACTCTGTGAGTTGATCTTTATGATTATCTGACTTCTATGGAGTGCTTACTTTATTTTAACTTCACCACCACCACCATCCTCCTCCTCATCATCCAAGTGTCCCAGAAGTCTTACTGCAGTTTTAAGCTATGATAATTTACACAGTGTAAATGCAACAAATTTAAACCTTTTTGAAAGTTTCATCATTTGCCTTTCCTTTATACTTAGTTTTATGAATTTTGAATAATTTCACATTTTAGTTTTAATAGCTTATGACTCGATGCCATTATTCATTGTTTGTGCAATAATTAGTAAATGGAAGAACCCCCTGGTTTTCTGATTCTAAATATAGAGCTCTCATCACTGCATCATCCTAGTGAATTGATCTGTGTATTTATCCACTCTGCACTACTAAGTTGTAGTTTCCTTTGTCCTAATTGAGCATTCACCCTAAATAAGTGTAGATGTGCTCGATGGCAAATTACTAGCTGGTGTGGTGGATAGAGCACTAGCCCTGGCACTATGAACATCTGAATTCAAAAGTTGTCTCACATATTTATTAGCTATATGACCCCCAGGGAAGTCACTGAGTTTTTCTGCCTCAGTTTCCCATCTGTAAAATGGGAATAATAATAGCATTTACCTACTTCCCAAAGTTATTGTAAGGATCAAATGAAGTAAAATTTTGAAGCGTTTTGCAAATCATAAGACATAAAAGTATTATATAATTACTTATTACTGTCATCATCATTATTAGATTCTCTGAGTCGGAATTCTCTCATCTATAAGATAGGGGTTAATAGTGCAACATACCTTAATAATTTTGTGCTTTGTATGGAAAGTACAATAAATCTGATAATGCCACAGAAATAATCCACTTTTGTTATTACTCAACTACATCATATGCCCATTTAATATGAAATGGGGACAAAAGAAGGGGATTTTAAAGAGTTATTATAGGCCTTTTCTTTTACCTTTCTTCCCCTACTAAAGCAGGATTTATTATTAGCTATATTTTATACATATGTGTTAAATATTTTGTGTTGTATATTATATATATATATACATATATGTATAAGTTTGTGTATTACATATATATATATATATACATATATATATATATATATATATATATATATATATATATATATATATATATATATATATATATGTATATATATATATATATATATATGTATATGTATATATATATATATATATGCCCACACATGTATTAAAATTAGGAATTGAGAAAGATATCATTTAAGGCCCCCAACTCCTGAGCAACAATTCAAGTGGGGGGGGCAGGGATGGACAGGCCTGAAAGAAGAGAAAAGCTCAAATAAATAAAACATATTATTTATCCTAAAGAGACTTTAATACATCTTTTCTTCCCTCAATTCTTTTGATTATTCCTCTTTTTTGTCCACCGCTTTCCTGGAGAAACCTCCACCTTTAGTCTGGCTCTCCCTATTTTTGGAAGACTCCCAAGCATGTTACACATCACTCATGCCTGGACTCTTCTTCTTCCTCCTCAACCACAGCTTTACTCCCAGCAAGTACATACATACATACATATATATATATATATATATATATATATATATGTATATATATATATATATATATATGTATGTATGTATGTATGTATGTATATATACACATATATATATACATATATATATATATATATATATATATATATAAAATTTTTTTTTTACTTTTATTTTTCTTCCCTTTTTTTTTTTTAAATCTTCCTCCATTAGAAGGTAAGCTTTCTTAAGTAGTATTACCTCTAATACCTAGACTTTTAATTGTCAAAAATTTTAATACCAAAAATTAACTTAATGCTAAGGGTAGAAATCAGAGAGAAGACACTGAAGGTTGTTCTAGGACAGGAATACTTGAAGAGGAGTCAAGGAGAGTCCGCCTTCCTCTCTAGGCAGGGAGGTTATGGATTCCTAGGCTGTTAGCTCTCAATTTGGGATTAGAATGACTTTGGTTAAATTCCTGCTTGAGATACTGTGTGAAAAAATGCACTTAACCTTATGGTGCCAGAGTTCCCTTATTTAAAAAATGAAAAGGTTGAATTTGATGACCTCTAAGATTCTTTCCAGATAGATGTCTAACTTTCAAGGTGGAAGGACATCTGAAGTCATGTAAGTATTTGAAAAAGAATCTCTTGTACAATATTGCTGACAAGTGGTCATTCATTTTCCCCCTGAAAATCTCCAGGGAAGAAGGTTTACTTTTATTGAGCCCATATTTGTACCTCTAAAACTTCCCATTTTTCAGTATTCCATATCTGGGGCCAAATAGATAAGATATTTATATAATAGATAAGATATTTATTCCATACATTACATCCCCATTGTCTTCTCCAAGTTCAATAGTTATAGTTCTTTCTATTAAAAACTATAATCATGCATTAAATATGCTGTGAGGTAGTGCAGAGGATAGAGTTTTATTCCCCTCCCTTCCTCTCTCACAATAAGAATATAATGGTCACCATGATCCCAATAAAAGTTTACTTCTCCTTTTGAGAAAGAATTGACATTCAGTTTATGTGAAAGAAGCGCCTTAGCAAACCATCTGTCCTCCTCAGCTCTTCTTGCAGGCCTTTAGAACTCACTAATTGCATTCTGTTGAAAGTCACTCACCTGTTGCAGCATGACAGATTTTAGCTCAGGTTAAGGTAGCTGAAATGTCAAGCCTTTCCATTACATTACAGATGGTCCAGTTCCCTTTTGATTCACTCAGGTTTGAAGACAGCAAGTTTGTTCTAATCTTTATTTAAAAATCTATCAGTTTTGTACGTGTTTGGCAAATGTATGCAGCATTCTCATCTGTTTTGTCTTTGCAATGTTCTTTTCACTAGTGTTTTGGAAATTTATAGACTGTTGTTCCTTAAAAAAAAAATAAGTAAAATGAATGTCATTTAACAAACCTATTTCACTCTGTGGAATCCTAATTAGGGCACTGATATCACAGAGCTATCAACCCTATACCCCCTATTTTAGGATTACATGAGCAAGGCCATGGCATGATAATTTGAAAAGCACATGTTTTCTGCAGTTTAGTGTCTAGAGAAACTGTATTTAAAATGTTTTTTATTGGATATAACATATGAAATCTTTCCTGATCACTTCAAATTTTAGCTTCCTCTGTCCCCAGTTGATTTGTATTGAACTATTTGGTATTATATATGTTTTAAACTTTATTCTGAACACAGATATGTCTCTTCCATTAGAATAAAAGCTTCTTGAGACAAATTCATTCTTTATATGAATGAACAAATACTACATAAATACTGATTGAGTGATAGCATGAATTAGGGAATGTAAATGTATTACAGCAAACCTATTTTATAAGATAGACTTTTGAAACCAGAGCTGGAAAGTGTCTTTCGCATTTATCTAGTCAAACCTCCTTCATTTCATAAAAAGAGAAATTAGGAATTGGAGAAGTCTCCCAGACCATCTGATTATTAGTTGTGTTATCTTAGTCAAGTTAGTCACCTCCTTGGCCGTCAACTTCCTCATCTGTGGAATGGAAACAAGAACCCTTGGCATTAGTGACTTTAACAGGACTGTTTGTAAACATTTATAAATGTCACTAGATAGATTTATTATTTTGGAGTAGGTTTCGGTGGTTTCATTCAGTGTAAAGAAATCCCTGGTCTTGATGTTGTGCAGTGATTTCAGCTGCATCTGACCATTTGAGGTTTTCTTGGCACACGTACTACTGGAGGGTACTTTTCCAGTGCATCCATTTGTAATGCAGTCAGAGATTAAGTGACTTGCCCAGGACCACCTAGTTAGCAAGTGTCTGGAGCTGGGGGTTTGTGCTCAGGTCTCCCTGACCTAGTGCTCTTTCTACTGCCTCTGTTCTGCTGTTGATACAGATCAGTGATTCATCTGGAACTTACTTAGGCAGTTTACCTGGATGATGCTTTCCTGGTCAAACAATAAATCAGAAGCAGAACTAGAACCTGGAACTTCTTAGTTCCAAGTTTGATTTTTTACTTACAATGCCAGCCTATCCCTCTTTTATCATCATAATTAATAATATCATCATTGTACTACTGAAAATACTATATTTTACCTAAGGTATACTTAATAGTATGATGCAAAAAGCTTGCTGTTTTTGTTTGATAAAACAGAGTCAGAAAGAATAGTCCAGAGAAGAAAAGGATAAAGGAATATTGCAGCTATCACATAGAAAGCCCAGCTTAGACTGAAGGGGAGCTGAGCTGTCTCAGGGTTCAGATGGTCATGGAGTCTAAAGGAGACAAAAGACAAATTTGAAAAGCTTATTTGAACAGTTTATAGGTGTCCAGATTAACTAGAAAGCAATCATTTTTAAAGAAGGTAATTGCATTATGTGAGAGCAATGTTTGGAGACAAAGCACAAGTCATTATCAGTCTATAAGCTGTTAGAACACTTGCTCTTTGTCATCAGCAATGAAATGCCAGCTCTAATAGGAAACTGTGAACTTGTTAACAAAAGAGAAGGGGTGCAGAGAGGACCAATCGGTTAGTTAGGGCCAGAGAAGGCAGGAATAAGAGAATGTGGGTCAGAACCCGACTCTTTCTCTGTATTTGCAAATCCTAGCCTTCTGAGATGCTTTCTGAATGAAAATGCCATCATTGATTTCTGCGCTTGTAAAGACTTTTCTTTATTGATGCGGTTCTAAATTGATGGTTTGCAGAAATGTCCTGTATGTGTATGCTTGCTGCTGGCACTTCTGCAGCACAGTAGTCCAGAACCCTATAGAACTTTGCTTTTCAGTCCTTGCTAAGGTGTGTGTAAGTGCTGATTATTATAGCTTTTTCTTACAAGGTACCTGAGGTATCATCATGCTGTCAGGTGCTGATGTCTCTTGGCAGGTTTTGGAACTTTGGGAAAAGTAGAAGTATTACAGCAAAGCACATACTGAAGGTTGGAGTTCCGCTGGAGAAAATGTAGCAGATCTTCCCTTCATGAACTGTCCCTAAAGGATTCACATTCTAGTCATTATAGCAGGGTTGATCAGGGAACTTCAGGTGTTATTACTTCTTTTCTTTTACTAAATTTACCTACACATTTATCAAGAACTTGATGCAATTATCAAAGCACCTCTTTTTATTATTAATAATAGATTTTTATTTTTAAAAAAATATAAAATATATATATATAAATATATTTTTTAAATATATGCAAAGATAGTTTTCAACATTCACTCTTACAAAATCTTGCATTCCAAATTTTTCTCCCTCCCTCCTCATCACTTTCCTCCTCTAGACAGCAGGTAATCCAATTTAGGTTAAACATGTGCAACTCTTCTAAACATAGTTCCACATTTATCATGCTATACAAGAAAAATCATATCAAAAAAGTAAAAAAATGAGAAAGGAAAAAATAAGCAAGGAAACAATAACAACAACAACAAAAGCGAAAATACTATGTTACGATCCACACTTAGTCCCTGTAGTTCTCTCTCTGGATGCAGATGGCTTCCTTCATCACAAGTCTATTGGAATTGCCTTGAATCACCTCATTGTTGAAAAGAGCCAAGTCCATTACATTTGATCATCACACAATCTTGTTGCCGTGTACAATGATCTACTTCTACTCACTTCACTTAGCATCAGTTCATATAAGTCTCATACCTCTCTAAAATCATCCTGCTGATCATTTCTTACAGAACAATAATATTCCATTACCTTCATAACTTATTCAGCCATTCCCTGACTGATGGAAATCCACTCACTTTCCAGTTCCTGGCTAGCAAAAAGGGCTGTCTAAGCACCTCTCTTAAGACTACAAAGTTACAAAGACTGCTTTTATTAGTAACAGTCCTCAGAATTTCAGAATTTGGTACATAGATCCATTCTAAGAGGGGTGGTGCAATGGGTAGAATTCTGGGAGTTCAAATCTGGTCTCAGGCACTCATTAACTGTGTGACTCTGGGCAAGTCACTTACTCTGTTCACCCCAGTTCCTCATCTGTAAAATGAGCTAGAGAAGGAAATGTCAAACTATTCCAGTATTTCTGCCAAAAAAAAACCTCAAATGGGATCATGAAGAGTCAGACATGACTAAAATGACTAATGTGAGATAAAAATGTCTAGTCCAACCAGGACAGGAGTAAGCTGGAGCCAATTCTAACAGATTTATAAAGGCCAATTGTTAAATTTTCAGAAACTGATGATATAAATTAAACTTTTCCAGAGAGATCCATTGTTACAGATATATCAGCACACATAAGCTGAAGGATGATGAGCTTAGCAGAAAGCTCTGGACTCATAGTTAGGAAGACCTTCATTCAAATATGACCTCACACATTAGCTGTATGATGTTGAACAAATCACTTAATCTCAATCTGCCTCAGTTTCTTTATCTGTAAAATGGGGATCAGATTCCTCATTTGTAGAATGAGGGGTGTACTTCTCCCATAGAATTGTTAGGATAAAATATGATACTATTTGTAAAATACTGTTAGTAAACCTTAACACACTATATAAATTCTAGATATTAATTATTAATAATAAAGAAAGATTTTGAAGAATACTTTAATAAGTCCTGGAATCTAGACATGAAAAAGAATAATACCTCCTGTTACGCTTACATTTTATTGGGAAAGAAAAGCATATACATAGAAGTATCATATAAGGTTGAGTTCAATAAAGAGATATGAACATATGGACAAGAGAGATGCACCTTGCAAGCCATCTAAATTCAATCTTTTAAATGAAGTTATTATTAACCTCTATAATAACCTGACCAGCAGAGGCCTTCCTTTGAAATCTGGGGGATTCCTAATGAGAAAGGTGATAGGAGATAGAATTTTGTTTGGAGACAATAGAAAATAGGCCAGTTTGTTTGGCACTGAAGAAGGGTTAACATGTAAAAACTCCAGAAAGGTAGGACCATATGGAAGAGGGCGGTTTTGAGCCTAGAGACAATAGGAAGCCACTCAATCTTTTTTGGACAGTGGAATAGTATGACCAGGCCTGTGTTTTAGAAATAGCAAGTTGGCAGCTGTGCAGCAAGAGACTTGAGGCAGCTTCTTGCTCTCCTCCAGCTTGTAGATTCATTGGATTTTTCAAGCTAGAAGGGATCTAGCCTTAATCCATCCTTTCTCTAACAGATGAGGAAACAGAGGACCTGAAAGCTTTCAAAGTTTTCCCCAGAACTATCGTTCTTTGTGCGGACATTATAAATAATAAAGTTCATTTGAGATGCTTCCCTTCCCTTCCTCCACCTCAAGTGCTTGAAAGGGCAAAGGTTTTTCTCATCTTCTTTAGGGGAAGTGGTCCTGGCAGCCAGCCCGGGATGCTATCCCTTCCTGAACAATACTCTCCAAGGCAACAGGAATCCCAAGGCTATAGCAGGGGGGAGAATGGGAGGGACTGTAGTTTTTCTTCCTTTTTTATCCCTTAAATATTTTTTTGTTAAATATTTTCTAATTATCTTAAATTTTTTTTCAATTTAAAAAAAATGAATAATAAATCTCTCCCTCCAGCCCTCCCTCGTTCTTTGAGAAGACAAACAATAAACAATATGAAAACATTATACATATGAAGTCATATAAAACATTTCTATATAATCCATCTTGCACAATAAAACATATACATACATATACACACACACATACACACACACAATAAAGCTAGTGAACAGAAGTGTGCTTCACTTTGCACTCCAAGTTCATCAGTTCTCTGGAGATATATAACATTTTTCATCATGGGTCTTTTGGAATTGTCTTAATCAGGTCAGAGTAGCTAAGTCTTTCATAGTGGACCATCCTGACAATATTATCTCCTGGTTCTTCCCACTTCACTTTGTATCATATATAAGTTTTATATGTCTTGAAAAATTCTGTAGTTTTTTTCAACTGCTTCTTCCCTCTCTGTCTATCCATTCTCTCTAACCTTTCATCAAATTTAACTCCTTAGCCATGCCAACAGATGAACAATAAATATCCATTTCTGTTTTGAATGTTCCATCTATAAAATATCATAGAACCCACCATAGGACTTATATCTTGTTGATGTAAAAAACCCAAACTAAAAAGTGTCTAAGAAGACTTTAGCAATCTAATTCAAAAATGTTTTTTTCTTTAGGATGCTTCCTTAGAGAGGGCCCCTAATATCTTTGGTCTCAGCTCCTCACTTTTTCCCTTTCCTATCTAAGGCATCCATCTCTAACTGGAGTCATCCTCCATTATTTTCCTCATTCGACAGCATTCATCACTTATATTTTATTTTATTGTATTTTATTTTTAAATTTTAAATTTTTTTATTTTTTATTAATTATAGTTTTTATTTACTAGATATATGCATGAGTAATTTTACAGCATTGACAATTGCCAAACCTTTTGTTCCAATTTTTACCCTCCTTCCCCCACTCCCCAGATGGCAGGTTGACCAATATACATCACATATATTTTAAGAAGGTTCCATCAATATGTTTAGAAGAATTGTACATGTTTAACTTATATTAGATTACTATCTAGGGGAGGGAGGGAGAAAAATTTGGAACACAAAGTTCTGCAAGGGTGAATATTGAAAACTATCTTTATATGTATTTTGAAAAATAGTAATGTTATAAAAAAAATAGGGGCAGCTAGGTGGCGCAGTGGATAGAGCACCAGCCCTGAATTCAGGAGGACCTGAGTTCAAATCTGGTCTCAGACACTTAACACTTACTAGCTGTGTGACCCTGGGCAAGTCACTTAACCCCAGCCTCAGGGAAAAAAAAAATTAAAAAAAAAATTAAATTCCCTATCTTAAAAAAAGGTTCTTCAACATAGTATTTTCACTCTTTTTTGTTGTTGTTTGCATGCATTTTGTTTTCTTTCCCCTTTTTTAGCTTTTTGATCTGAGTTTTCTGGAGTAGTATGATATTTGTGAAAATATGTATAGAGGAATTGTACATGTTCATCATATATTGGATCACTTACTAACTGGGAGGAGTGGAGGAAGGGAGGAAAAAATTATAAAACAGGGTTTTGTAGGGGTGAATGTAAAAAATTATCCCATGTATATATTTTGAATTAAAAAAAAAAAGAAAAGAAAAAAAGGGTGGTGTGGTGGGGTGGGGGATAGGATTAGATGTGGAGGAGGAGACAACTAACCACTGACCTTTTCCTGCCAAGTATTCTTATCATTGCATTGTAAGCACTTCAAATTAAAAGATATTTTGCAAGTAGATATGTTGGTTATTTGCTTAACAAATAATCAGCAAAGAAAAGTGAGAACACTGTGTGACATTTAGAAACAAACCTTGGACAGAACTGGTTCTGATCTGCCAGACAGCTGCGGTTTTGAAATACAGTTTTATATCCAGTCTCATTTGTGCTCGAATTTTCATTGCATCCCAACTCATCTAGCTTATATTTGTCTAATAAAAATGTTAAAAAGCAAAACAAAACAACAACAAAAAAGGTTCTACCACTGGAAACCTTCAAAACAGTAGAATGGGTCAGAAGTCACCTCTTGTTGCCTCTTCCACCCAGAAGCCAAGGATTTCTGCTTCTCCTTTTAGGAATGATAGGAAGGAGGATGGAAATAGGGTCAGTAAGAAGGCTGAGAATTTTGGGGAAGCTGTGAGGATTGGCTAGGGATGGGGGAAGGGACTAGCAGTGATGGATAGATTTTTCTTTCCTTTTTCTTCTGCTGTTTGAAGCTTAGGAAACTGCAGGGTAGAGCAGATAGATGAGCAACTGCTGAGGTGCCTTCCAAACAGCCAAAGGGGAAGAGGGAAGAGAATAATGAGTGGAGGGAGCAGAAGAAAAGTCACAAAGCAAGACTGTTTACTATTTCCATTCCTTTTCTGTTTAACGTTCTCCTTCCAGTCCCCACTTTTTGCCAGAAGCTGAGGGAGTAGATAGGAATCAGGGATGGAGGAATGGACCCTTTATTCCCTTACTGGTCTCTTCTGGACCTTGGCCTGTAGATCCCATCAAGGAAAACATTATGTTAGTCACTCTAGGAAATAGAGTTATTATCCTTAAGGAATTCACATTCAATGGGAGTTTATTATATATTCCTTTCCTATATCTCATTAGGGATTTCTGCTTGAATGGATACACATGTACACAGACTTTGAAGCAAATTTCCATGTATAGAAAGTACACTTCTGGGTGGAGGTATGGTTAATTTAGGTTCCCCAATATTGCTCTCACTTTCCCAGATACCTCTCTTGTCTCTGTCTCTCTTTCTCTCTCTCTGTGTGTCTCTCTCTCTTCCCTTCTCTCTTTTAATGTGTGTTTTGTATTGTGTTTCTATACCTTTGCTCCATCCCTATAGATTTTTTCTTTACAGAAATTTCTTGCAGAATATATTTTGTCCCTATAACAAGAGATGGCTGTAATTTTATTCATGTTATGATTCATATCACTCTTGTATTTTCTGGTTCCATTTTTTTCTTGAGCAATATTACCAGTCCTAATACCCTTAGATTAAAAATAGAATAGTAATGACTTATTTTAAATATTTCAATATCATAAAAATATAAATGAAGATGTTAACAAAAGAATATGTAGATGACCTTTAAGGTCCTTCTAGCTCTAAATCTTATAATCCTATAATAGAATGTCTGTTTCCACTTTTAAAATGTGGTATTTTACAGAACAAATTTTCAATGTGCTATAGCTCTTTATAATATTAAACAAACAGAGAGAAGGCCCCAAAGACCTGGTGCCCAAGGTCTTAATCTATGGCAGATAGGGTACAGCATAAGCTATTGTGGCATACTAAAAAGAGAGGGATGGATTTGAAGGAGAGATTGCCAGTTTCTTAGGTTAGCAGTGAATTTCTGATAGATAATTCCTGAATCTTCTTTGTACTGTTTCTCTTTCTCTCCTTCCTTTTCTTCTTCCCCCTTTCTCTTCTTCCCTCACTCCCCTCTTCTCCTTCCTTCTCTCTTTCTCTTTCCTCTTCCTCCCCTCTCTCTCCTTTACTCCTTTCTCCCTCATCCTTTTCTTTCCCTCCTCCTCTTCCTTCTCCCCTTCTCTCTCTCTCTCTGTCTCTCTCTCCCCTTTCTTTCCCTTCTCTTCCCTCCCTTTCCCTCTTCTCTCTTTCCCTTCCTCTTTCCCTCTCTTCTTCCCTCCTTTTCTCTCTTTTCTGCCTTCCTTCTCCTCTCCATCTACTTTGCCCCCCTCATTTTCTCTCTCTTTCAATCTTCCCTCTACTTGTTCCCCCTCCCACACACACACCTTGGTTACCTGCTCCAGTTTGTCACTATACATATCCAGCCCCCCCAGATGTGATGCACTTTTTAACTTGTTATTTTGATGGTTACAAGATAGGACAAGGGGCAAAATCCTACTTGGTAGCTCTTACTTGGTCAAAAACACAACAGCTGCAGAAATGATTCCTATTTGGTCAAAGTTTCATTTATTCTGTTGCATTGATCTTAATGGTTTTGAATGACCTTCAATGTTATGCTTTTCTTTCTTTGCAAATTCCTGTCCTTCTTAGTTTATTCACAAATACAGCATTTTACTTTGTCATATTAAATTAGGCAATGCAATGAATAGTGTACTAGATCTTGAGCCAGGAAGTAGCTCTCTCAGACATTAATATCCATGTGGCCCTGGTCAGGTTCACTTAATTCTTCTGATCCTCAATTTCTCTTTATCTGTAAAAAGGGATTAATAATAGCATCTACTTCGCAAATGAGTTATTTGTAAAGCACTTTGCAAATCTTCGAGCACTATATAAATATTTACTATATTTACTATTTTTTCCTCAATAGTATTTTATTTTTTTCCAATTACATATAAATATAATTTTCATTTTTATAAGTTTTTCAGTTCCAAATTTTTTCTCTCCCTCCCTAAGATAGCAAGCAATCTTATGTTATATGTGTACAGTCAACAAATTAAATTCAAATTCAAATTAAGTTTAAAAAAGAAAGTATTTGCCTACTCTAGTAGGCTATGAGTATCCTGACTTCAAAAGAAAGCAATTTTTTTTTTAATGAGAGGTTACAAAAAGAATATAATTTGTCAGACTGTATCCTAAAGTTTGGTTTGGAAAGTGTGTTTTATAGAAACTGAAATGCATACAATAAAAACTTGTTTATCCAGAACCATTTATGAAAACGCTCAAATATCCAGACTTAGAGGAAAAGATGCTTCTCTTTTAAGGTGTCCCTAAGAAAAGAGAAGTAATAATGAATTTATGGTTGCTTTTTAACACAATTTGTAGGAACTGTCCTTGAGTAGATTCAGAGGTGATCCAATCTCTGAGTTAGAGAACATATAGTATCTAAACAGTAATAACTGATGGCTGTGCAGAATCCTCAATCAAAAATAAGCTTCTGTAAACATTGGATATACATAAGAAGATAAGAGATTTTCAGCAACAATGTTTGCAATAGAAGGGATGCTTATGTTTTAATTAGTCCTCAATTTTAATTAATCAGAAATTTCTTCCACCCCAAATTGACAAAACATTCTCTTTCCATAATGTAGTGGGTAAATGGTGAATAGTTATACACTTTAAAATTCTCCTCCTGATGTTTAGGCCTAGTCTGTGAACTAGTCTAAGTCTGGAGACAGGGGAGGGAGCCAGGGACTTTTTTCATGCCCTCCAAAATAGAAATTTAAAACTTTGTAGTTGTTTTAGTGATTTTCTGGGCATTTTGACCTAATAAAGGTATTCTTTCTTTTTGTTTTTGTCTTTACAGTAAGGAAAGAATATCCAAACCCTAAGTTTTTACATTTAAAAAAGTTGAAATCTTCTATCTACTAGTGGACTGCTAAACAACAGAAGATTAATATTCAAGTTTGAATGTTCTATGGACTGGATCACAGTGACAGCCCTCTCCCTTTCTTCATAGAGGACCTAGAATAAGGGCAACACAAAATGCTATTCCAAAGGACCAGTTTAGAGAGGTCAGCCAGTGGTAATAGATGTTATAATAGAGTTTCAGATAGGAAGAAAAAACATCTAATTTATTCATTTCAAGTAAAAGATTCAAGTCAAATAAATTAGTAGAGTTGTTTTTAATCTACAAGTCTAATATAATTGAATTGTCTTTGATTAAAATAATTATTCATATTTATAGCAGATACTGTTAACCAGGACTGATGGGTAAAATAATGGTATATCCGTTACAGTTAAAAGAAGGGAAAGGGAAAAAAAGGAACTTCTAATTACAAACATATTTTAAAGGTAGTGACAGTTTAGGAGAAGGCTAAATAGTGATGGTTAGCTGGAAAAGTTGCATTTGAAAAGCTTTTACAGAATCATAGAAATTTAGATTTGGAAAGGTCTTAAGGAATCTTGAAATTCAACAGAGTTTATAAAAGAGAAAATCAAAAGTCCCAGAGCAGTTAAGTAATTTATCCCAGGTCACACAGTAATGGAGCAAAACTATAAACTTTAAACTCCTATTCTTACCATGCCCAGGCTGTGATGACTGGCTTTCCTTAGAGGCCCTAATAAAATGTTAAATTATGGAAGTATAGTCTATTATGGTCCATTCAATGATCAGGAATAGAAAAATGATTTAATGTATCCTGAGATATATCTACCGCATTTAATGAAACATTAGCCAACAGCCACTTAGTTAATTATATTTCCATCAGATATCTTCCATCTGTCTTTCTGAAAACCCAATGAGGTGCCATTTGCATTAAGTATTTTTGTAGTGTTTTTTTTTTTTTCTTCCAGTAAACTTCAGATGCTGAGTACAGAGGCTAAATTAAAAAGGTGAATACAAAACTCCCTTATTGAATGTACTAGAAAGAACAGAAAACATTATGTAGTATCAAGAATTAGCTATAATACAATCCTGTTTTTCTGGGAATTACAAAATTATCAGATCGCTTCAGGCAAAATCCCACTTGTCCAAGTGTCAGGAAATTACATATAGAATACACGGGGGAGGGCATATAATTTACCAATGATTGACTGAGTTCTAACTTATCAGAAATTTGAGGAGAAAAGTGCTTGCCCCTTTCCAGTAATTACTCTGAGTTAGCATACTGTGAAACACTACTTATCAACAAAAGACTCCTTCTTTTCAAGTGTCTGGTTGAATTTTTAATACTTAAAGCCCCTAATCTAAATGGGAGAGAGGGAACATGATTCTTAGTTTTTGTCCTTATCATGCCTTAGGTTTTTTTGGTTTTGTTTTTTAAATTTTCTTTCAGGGTGAAAACTTTTAAACATGGTCTTTCCAGGCCATGGTTCCAACTGTTTCTTTTCTGTAGGCTGAGCTTATTCCTTCTGGGAGGTATCAGGGTTGTACAGGTACCAGCGTAAGGATCTACCAGGAAAGGGCTGGGTAGAGCTGGTAACAAGGAGGGAGATTTTTTTTTTCCCTCTCTACTTGTGCTTAATCTATGGATTCTATTATCTAAAAACCAAGGGGACAGAGGGATCTTGTTCAGTAAAAGGCTCTTTCTGGTCTCAGCTTGGTAGTCAAGTCCAGGTTGAAAAGTAGTCAGAGGGCAAATTGGGGAACAGCTGTCAGGACTCAGGATATAACCCAGCATAACAGTAGGTCAGAAGCAAAAAGCAGAGTCTTCCTCCAAGGACCCATGAATGAAGGCTGCATCATAAGTTTGCAGGACTCCCTCAAGCCTGCTCTGCTTTTATTGCTGCTGTTTTTCCTTCCTTTTTAAGATCCCTTTTCTTTTCCTATTCACTGATGGCTTCTCATTTGGCATTACAATAAGAAACTGTAAATCCGAGGAATTGGCCCCTGAAGAAATAATTTTGCCTTCTTTCTCTGACATCTATCACCAAAAGTTAAATCAGAGAGAACAGCAAGCTTTTGTCTCTCCTTAGCATGCTACATTGTCCATTTTGTTCTTTTTCTGTCTTAAGGACAGGGAGAGGGACTGGATCTATCCTATTGGCAATGGGAACTCCCAGGGAGTTCTCCCCATGTAGGTCAACAGCTTTTCTGCAGCCAGAGAATTGCCTACAGCAGACGTGTCAGACATACAAGCCTGTGGGCCCCATATGGCCTGAAACACATGCAGCCTGAACTAGATTAAAATATCATTTGGAAATAGCAAAATAAATAAACAGACAATAAAGCATAACTATTAACAACAACCATACATAACTATAATAAAATAACTATAATAAAATAAATAACAAAAGTACAATTATGTAACTATAATAATAAAAACATTTTAGAACTTAGTCTAAATGTCTTTTGCTTATCTCCTTTTTTCTTCAATTGAATTTTATTTTTTTCAAATACATGTAAAGATAGTTTTCAACATTCATTTTTGGAAGACTCTGTGTTCCAAACTTTTCTCCCTCCCCAAGACACTACGACTAGTCTTTTTATGAATGGTTTAAAGGCTCCCATTTCTATTTGAGTTTGACATCACTGGCATGGAGCACAGAGAGGTTAAGTTTGCTCCATCCTGTAGCCGGTCTTTGTCAGAGGCAGGATGTAAACTCTGCTCATCCTGGCACCAAATTTGGCTCTACTGCACAACACTGTTTCTCATGTTGCTTTTCTACTTTTATAGAAATAATTTAGCAAACTTTTTTTTCTAATTTATTTCACAAATTAAAAGCAATATTAGTTATAATTTACAGAGCGAAATGTACAGGTTAACTGATAACAAGGATTATATGAGAGTTTACTTTAGTATGTAATGTATATCTATAGTGGGAGATAGATTCTCAAGTTCTAGCACTGACTTTTTTGTCCTGGAGGGTTCTGAGTTACTCTTTGATTTATAGGAATATTACCAAAGTTTTGTACTTTCCAATATTATTATTATGTAATCCTGATCAATAGCATGTATAAATCTGGTCTCCTTGCACTTCCCCTGTACAAGACATCTCACCCTTAACTCTTGTGACTTTGCACAGTCTTTCCCCAACTTGAAATACTCTTCCTCATCATCTTCATCTCTTGGAATCCTGAGCTGTCTTTGAGCCTCAGCTCCCTAAGACCTTTCCTGATGTCCCTGGTTGTAACTGCAAAGTTACATAGCTCCATACATACAAAGTTACCAAAAAAACGTAGGGAGCAGCTAGGTGGCTCAGTGGATAGAGCACCAGCCCTGAATTAAGGAGGACCCGAGTTCAAATGTGGTCTCAGACACTTAACACTTCCAGCTGTGTGACCCTGGGAAATTGCCTCTACAAAAACAAACAAACAAACAAAAACAAAAAAAGTTGCCTCTTCCAGCTTTAAAATCTATAATCCTGTGTTTGGTGTCAGATGGCTGTTGGTCTCAAGTGCAAAATCAGGATTTGGTATGATTGAGTTAACAAGGCAGGTGGCGAATAAATAAATAAATAATGAAAGGATAAATAAATAAAGCCCTTTTTATGGAACAACAGTAAGGATACATGTAAGCATTTAATACGGATATGTGATATCTAATTCATTAATGAAGGCACTTCTCCATATCACTAACAAGTCCATGAGAATACCTTTAGGTCAATGGGCTAGGAGTTCATCTTTTTTTGGGGGGTTCCTCAAAGTCATCTAAGGCAGGCATTAGTGGAATGGAAAGAACATGAAGCAACTATATCTAAGAAGTCACTTTAGAAATTTTTGAGTAGAAGAGAAACATGGCTTCTCACGTTATCCACAGTGCCTTGGATATAAATGTATAACTTTATTATTCTTTATTATTATTCCATTCAATTTTTATAGTTATTATGCATATTGTTTTCCTGGGTTTATTACACTTGTTCCTCTCTTTAATTTCATCATTTCTTATAGCACATAAACATTCCATTCTATTTATGTGCCACAATTTAGGTAGTCATTTCCCCCTCAATAAATATAATCTCATTAGATCCTTACAACAACATTGAGAGGTAAGTGCTAATGTGATCCCTATTTTATAGACAAGGAAACTGAAGCAAATAGCACAAGTGACTTGCCCAGGGTCACGCAGTTAGTGAATCTGAATTTAAATTCAGGTCTTCCTGACTCCAGGCCCTGCATTCTATCCACTGCACCACATAGCTGCCTCAAAAACAAAACAACAACAACAAAACTGGCCCATGCAACAGTTCTAGATATAATACTTCCTTTGCAAACAAGAAATTTTTTGAAATATATAAAATTTTCACGGAATAACAAAAAAATTTCAATGATCCCTTCTCTCCCCTGCTCTGGCAAAAAAATAAATAAATAAAATCATTGTAAGTGGGAGGCTCATCTTTCAAAATTGTACCACGTTCCATCTATTTGAGTTTATCCAAAAGCATTTAAGACACCTCTCTAGGTCCCCCATGTGTCCGTGAGGATACCCCTAGAGCAAAGATAGTAATAAAACTTGGGAGGACAATAAATTCATCATTACCTTACCATTTTCATACTGTATGATTTCTGAGGAAACTGAGACCCATAAAGTGGGGGGACATAATATATGTATATAAACATATACATACACATATACACATACACACATATATATGTATATATACATATATGAATATACCCACATATATGTATGTATGATTATATATAATATTTTATAATCTAACTAATGGCTATATATATCTCTCAAGAATATCAACAATAACCATTCATTTTCAGGCTCCATCAAACAAAGCCATTTATCATTGTATTTGGACTCTGAATTTAAATTTTGGATTATAAAATTATACAGATGGAGATATTCCTATTCATTTCTACACCCAGCAAGATGAAGCTAGCTCATCCTGTCCATTAAGAGCTATTTCCGGAGCTTACTTTTTTTTAGTCATCCCTTCTTTGAGTCTGACTTAAATAGACTTTAGAGCCTGCATAACAAATCCTTTCCCATCAGTACTATAAAGGATTCCTCTCTGTCAATTTTTAATAATGTAACTTTGCGTTGATATAGCACCTTTCATCCTAAGTGGCCTCAAGTGCTCTTAGATAAACTTAAATAGATAAAACATGATACAGTTTTGAAAGATGGGCCTCCCACTTACACTTTTTTTTTTTTTTTTTGGCCAGGGCAGAGGAGAGGAATGAAAACTGCTTCTTTGTATTATTAATATACCACATTTTTCTTTTGTTTCATGGAAATTTGATAAACTTCAAAAAATTTCTGGCTTGCAAAGGAAATGTTACATCTAAAACTATTGCATGGGCCAGTTTTCTTTGAGCCAGCTGTGTGATACAGTGGATAGAGTACTGGGCCTAGAGCCAGAAAGACCTGAATTCAAATCCAGGTTCAGATAATCACTAGTTGTGTGATTTTGGACAAGTCATTGAATCTCTGTTTGCCTCAGTTTTCCTGTCTGAAAAATGGTGATCATAATAGCACTGGCCTCACAGGATCATTGTGAGGATCAAATGAGATCATATTTGTAAAGTACTTAGCACTGTGCCTGGCTGTGTGATATAAACACTACATAAATGTTGGTTATTGCTATTATCATTTTTACTTTCTGTAAGAACTAAATAGATGTTTCTGTTTTTACTTTAAAAATAATAGCAAATGGAAATGTTGCTTCTAGGAAACAATAATTCATATTAATATAGCATTTTTAGCTTGGAAAACCTTTTCCATTTTATTCCCCCCAATAACTTTGTGTTAGATGTGATTATTAACATCTCTATAGATAACAATGCTGAAATTAAGTAAATAAGTGACTTGTCTGAAATGGAATTTAAACTTGGGTCTTCCTAATTCCAAATAAATGTTTTCTCCATCATAACACTCAGCCTGGATTTAGAATCCCCAGAATAGCTTTCAGAACCTAAGGTATAATGGATCACAGTACATTCATTTTTACAAACTGAGAAACTGATCCCCGAAGGTCAATGATTTAGAATGTACTTCAAATCATCCAACTACATAGGGTCTGTCCTCTGTGATAATGAGATAGGTTTTCTGGAGAAGAGGAAACTTGAAATGTTCTCAGTAAGATCTGAAGTGCAAGCTGTATGACCCTGGGCAAGTCACGTAGCCCCAATTGCCTCAGCAAAAAAAAAAAAAAAAAAAAAAAAAAAGATCTGAATTGCAAGGATCAGTTCAGTTGCTGAGAAAAATTAGGAAATTGGGGCAGCGAGGTACCAGTGGATAGAGCACCATCCCTGAAGTCAGGAGGACCTGAGTTCAAATTTGACCGCAGACACTTAATACTTCCTAGCTGTGTGACCCTGGACAAGTTACTTAACCCCAATTGCTTCAGAAAAAAAAAAAAAATTAGGAAATTGATGTTCAAATAGAAAAAAAAATTTAAGAAGGGCCCAAAAAATGATCTTAAAGGAAAATTAAATATAATTAATGCTATCAGATCGAATTTCTTACATCTAAGTTGGATGCTTTTGGAAAACTATCAAGTTCTTTTAATGACCCCTAAAATGCTCTCTGAAACAGAGGGCCAATTTTTTATTTTTTTGGAGGTAATTAGGGCTAAATGACTTAACTAGGTAAGTAGTACAGCTACTTACCTAGTGATAAGCATCTAAACTAGTAAGCGTTTGTGTTCAAATTTGAACTCAAGTTCTCCAGGTTTCAGGGCCAGTGCTCTAGCCACCGTACTACCATACCTGCCTGAAGGCCCCACTTTTTAATACCAAATCCTGGCCATAGTACTGGAGGTCAGTAAGTCAAAGAACATGAGATAGCTTTCAAAGAATTAAAGCCTAACAAAAAGGCAATAAAGAAATGTTTGGAGCATATAAGCCATCTGGATCTTATCTCCAACAAGAAATTAATTGCACAAGAGAGCTAGTGTAAAGGATGACATTTTGATAGAGGTTGGATCTTGATATCAATATCTCTGACACTTTTATCCTTGAAGAAATCTCTAAAAATCTCTTTATTTTTAAAATGAAAGGGTTGGTCTTGGGAGCCTTTAAATGTAATAACTGTGTGAGTCATTTCACCCCTTTGTCTCAGTTTCTTCTTCTGTAAATGGGGATGATTAGAGCACCTAAACCTATCTCATCATGTGGTGGTGAAGGTAAAATGAGATATACAATAAAGTTCTTAGCACGATACCTAAATACTGTTATTATTATCTTTATTATTATTCTCTGAATTTATGATCTTATGATGGCATCTGATTGGAAGAAGAAACAGGGCTGGTGGAATGTATCATGTCTCAAAAAAGAGTAATAAAGAGCTTAGTGACCTTTAATCCACTACTCTACTTCTGAGTGATTTGGAGCAAATTCCAAGTCAGTGACCTCTCAGGATTAGTTTCTCAGTTTTCAAAATGAACACACTGCTTCTTGCTGTACTGTGGATTTTGTAAGACTCTCTGAAGATCAGGTATGCATGGAAACAATGCTTATATTGGTGAAATCTTTTGGATTCCAATCACGATATCTCAAAGGCCAAACCTTATTTTCTATGTCCTGCAAAAATAATGGATAATTTGCTCAGATTGTTGCCCTTTGTTCTTGTTTCTCAGATATTTTGAAGTAGGTGGTGAGGAAAGAACAAGAACACTTGGCTCAGAATGAGAAAAACACCGGTTAGTCCCTTGCTAAAATTTGGTTTGACTTTAGGTTTGTTGTGTGAATCAAAGGCACTTAATATATTGTAAAATTCAAACAAATGTCATCTATGACATCTGTTCGTTCAAGAGGACAATTAGATAATAGAAAATACTGTTCCTTTAAATTACACTGCTCTCTCTCTCTCCTCTCCCCCTTCTTTTTCTTCTCTTCCTCCTCCTCCTCCTCCTCCTCCTTCTTCTCTCTCTCAATCTCTCTCTCTCTCTCTCTCTCTCTCTCTCTCTCTCTCTCTCTCTCTCTCTCTCTCTCTCTCTCTCTGTCTCTCTCTGTCTCTCTCTCTGTCTCTCTCTCTCTCTCTCTCTCTCTCTCTCTCTCTCTCTCTGTCTCTGTCTCTCTCTCTCTCTCCCCCCCCCCATTTTTCTCTCTTTATCTACCTTTCTCCCTCCCTCCTTATTTACAAAATACTCTTGAGTACAAAACAGACTGCTCCTTAGGACTCTGAAAACCTCAACAGTTATATAGTATCTTTGGAAAAATGATCTAGTAGTATAGAACCACCCCAGGATGGTGCTAAAATTTCTCAGTGATTTTACTTCTAAAATCTAAAAGCTTATTAATTGGGAAATGCATTATAATTGGTCTTTTGGGTGTTTTTAATGTGCATTGTTGAACATTAAATAATGCATATGTGCATTGTTGCAGTTTATAACTCAGGTGAGATTATGGATCCTTTGAAAGTATATGTTATCATTACTCATAAAATGTTGAATAATGTATGTAATAATCTTTATGATTGACTAACTTTAAATTTCTAGGCAGTAAGTTCTTCCTATGATATAAAGGAGATTTACATTTAAAATAAAAATAGGATTCTCTTTAAAAAAAAAGTTATGGTACATGAATGTAGTAGAATGTCACTGTGCTATAAGAAACAATGAAAAAACTGAATACTGAGAAGCATGGAAGCTTATATGAACTGATGGAAAGTAAATGAAGTGGGACCAGGAAAACAATATGTACATTGGCTGCAATAATGTTAATGGAAAGAAAACTGTTTGTTTAAAAAAAAAAAAGTGCAGATAAGTCATTTCCTCCCAGCATTTGTGGGATTGTTGGTAGGGAACATTCCTAACTTGATATGCTGGTTAGCTTTGGTGAACTGTTTTTGCCGCGCTTTTTTGTTCTTTGTTATAAGGGATGGCACTCTGAGAGAAAGATACTTTGAGTAATGTAGGTGATGTACAAATAAAAGATAGCAATAAAATTTTATTTTAAAAATAATTTTTAAAAACCCTACCATTTCACTTATAGTCATTTAGTGTTCCAATATTAATCAGCTTCATAATGGACTTTAGAATTGGAAGTTGCCTTAGGTGTCATCTAGTGGAGGGTGTTAAACTCAAATTGAAACAGAGACCCCTAAACCATACCCTAAGGATCCCTGCAAAGGTATAGTGGTTTAGAAAATTACATATTAGCACTATTTATGTTCGATCATATTCTTATTATCTATCTATCTATCTATCTATCTATCTATCTATCTATTTATTTATTTATTTTTCTTCTGAGGCTGGGGTTAAGTGACTTGCCCAGGGTCACACAGCTAGTAAGTGTTAAGTGTCTGAGATCACATTTGAACTCGGGTCCTCCTGAATTCAAGGATGGTGCTCTATCTACTGCACCACCTAGCTGCCCCCATATTTTTATTTACTGAAATACTTTCCAGTTATGTTTTGATTTATTTCAGGAGGCATTGTCTACTTCTGGCCTGTGTTTGACACGTCTGAAGTAGACATACTTAGTCCAACTGCTTTTTAAATCAGCTTGGAATTAGATAAGAAAAGTGATTAAAAACTATTTATTCTTTTGATCCATCAATCTCATTACTGAATATATATCTCCTCAAAGAGATAAAAAGTTGAAACCATTATCCAATATATCCAAAATATTCATAGCAACCCTTTTTGTGGTAGTACAAACTAGAAAAAAAAGGGAATACTCTTTCTTTAAATCCCAAGTAAGATCCCACCTTCTATAGGAAGCCTTTTCTAACCCCTTTTGATTAAAGTGCTTCCTCTCTTTTAAATCTTTGCTATTTATCCAATATATAGCTGGCTTTGTATATATTTGTGTGTTGTGTCAGCCTTGAGATTATAAACTCCTTGAGGGCAGGGAATAGCTTTTGCCTCTTTTTTTTTTTTTTTTAATCTCCAGTGCTTAGCACAGTATCTGACACTTAATATTTATTGAATGAATGAATAAATGAATGAATGAATAAATGAATGAATGAATGAATGAATGAATGAATGAATTGGCTGAACAAACCATGCAAGAGTTATTATGTGGGAGTAATTATAAGGAATAAAAATCAAATTGATATAGAATAACCATATGAACAGTTCCTGTCACAGTTACTATAAATTCCAAATTAGTGGAATATATGTTAATGTTTTGTTTTTAATTGGGTCCCTGCATTCAGATTTTCCAAAGATCAATTGGGAATTTTCTATTCTTTGTTCTTTCTTCAGCTTAACTTATAAAGGTCTTTTAGGGCAATTAAAACATTGCTTGATTGACAAATCTTTGTCTCACACCCAACTTTTTTTTAGGAATAAAGCCATCATATAATGGGGTTTGCTGCTACTTGCAGGCCTTTGACATTACCTTTGGACCATTCATCAATTACATTTCCTTTCTTTGAGGTCATTATGTAATTAGATTGGTTTGTATTGTAGGACTTTTTCAAGATAGCTTGTCCACAAACTAAATGGACCATTGCTAATTAAATTTATTTTCATGTATATTACTTTTAATAGTACCTTGAAACATAATATATGAATGTCAAAAACTTATTCATGGAAAAAGTTGGTTTGGTTTTTCTTGTCACATACTTTGTTCCAAATCTTCTATGTATAATAACCCTAATAAACAGATCTGGAGTCTATTAGCTAAGACCCATGACTAATAGGTTGTAGTTTTGTTCCTTGAATGGGACATGTGGCCAGGTTTTCTTTGTTCCATTAGATTATAAACCCAGCCAGGTTTCCTATGAATGTGACTCATAATGGGCCACACAATGAGGATAGATTTTGAGAAGATAGCTGGCTTGACACATGACTATCACAATTATTGGGGGAAAAAACAAGTCGGGGCAAAAATGCCTTGATGCTATTAGATCAGTAATACCATCTTTGTATATGGGGGATGGCACAATGGACACTTAGAATGGTCTTAATGAAGGAAACAAGCCTTTATTAAATGCCTGCTATGTGCTAAATATTTTACAAATATCTCATTTAATCCACACAGCAGCCTGGTGAAATAGGTGGTTCCCATTTTACAATTGAGGAAACTGAGGCAGAGGTTAAGTGACAAGTGGATTTGAATTCAGGTCTATTTGACTCCAGGTTTAGCACTCTCCGAGAGGTGAAGAAACTACCCCTCCAGGTTATAGGACTAATAAGTGGTAGAAACTTGGTCTTTAGGTTCCCTGACTTCCAGTTGAGTTGCTTTTTCCACTCTACATTTCAAATGGGCAAATTCAGTTATTCCAGTTGTTTCAGATCTCCAGTATCAAAGCAATCAGAAAGGGTAACAGAATTTCTCTTTTACAAAGGATTCCCCCCCCCCCCCAGGCGCCTGAGGCTGGGGTTAAGTGACTTGCCCAGGGTCCCATAGCTAAGAAGTGTTAAGCGTCTGAGACCAGATTTGAACTTGGGTCCTCCTGAATTCAAGGCTAGTGCTCTATCCACTGCACCACCTAGCTGTCCAGATTTTCACTTTTAACCTAATAATCTTCTGTCAAAATGAATAAAATATTTAGATGCAATTTCAAAATGGGATTTTTCCATATGTAACATTTTAAAAACATTATAAGTTTTCCCACAGAATGTAATAGTACCAGAGACTTCTGCATATCTCTATTTTGTAATTCATATTCATCCTTCAACTTTAGAGCCTTATCTATTCATGCATAATCTACAATACTTAGTAAAGACCAAACTGAATAATCTGCCTAGGGTACAACTTCTAAGGTGGTTTATTGGATAGAGAATAAAGCCCACCTCTGGCATAGATATTGGTTGTATAACCAATGAACAAGTCAGCTAACCTTCATTATTCCAGGAAGCACTGATTATTAGGTGTGTGGTTTAAACCATAAGTGTGAAACAAGAATAATAAAGAAATACCCCATATTACGGCTTTCAGCACCAGCCATAACAAATATACCTAGCTGTGGACTATGAGTACAGATTCCTTCAACAATACTTTCCCAAATCCAGAGCCTAGAAGCTTTTCCCATAGCAAAAGTCTCTCTTACAAGAATATTGCACAAGTGTCACACTGCCTCGTGGATTAGGGATTAGGACTGGGACCTGTGATTGCTTTGGTATAGAGAAGAGTTGTCAAACTTAAAAATAGAGGCGGGGGCTACGAAACCATGCACCAGGATCCCCATCTGCCATATACTAACTTAGAAAACCATGCATTTTCAATCCTCTGTCTAGCATCTATGATGGGTTCATTGGATTGAGCCTGCCTTCAGTTCTTAAAATCTTACTGAAAGAAGGTTGCTCCTATTTTCCTAGGATCCTCCTTTTAAAAGGAAATGTGCCAGGGGTGCCACTGCTGGTTTATAAAATGCCATCCTAAAGCCATCAGACTCCAGAGATTTCCCTGATTAAATTTCATAATAGTCTTAAATTCTCCGACTGAATTGCTTCATTAAATCTCTCCCTGGCTTCTGGGGACAGAGTGGGAAGACAGATTTCTCTTAAATTCTAATACCACATGTCATTAGATGGGCTTGCCTGAGATTCATAACAAGTCCAGAAAGATAATAAAGATTGATTGTAGGATATGGTTCATCCCCAAATCTTAGCACAGATAGCATATGTAGAAAGGAAGCCATTTCACTTGTGAGTGAAATAGACATTTCTAGTGTAGAACTTATTAAAAACCTACCCAATTTTAAAGGCCTGAGTAGACTTTTCTTCACAAAAAGATTCCCTTGATAATGTTTTTCCTTCTAAAATTGATTTTTTTGAAGAAAATCATTAGTATGGGAAATGTGATGCTATTCAGAGGCAGAATAACTTAGTAGAACAGAGAGGCAGGGAGATCTGAGTTCAAATTTGATTTCTGATTCATACTGGCTGTGTGACTCTGGACAAGTTACTTAAGTTACTCCATAGATTTTATCAAATTTATTTAGAAACAGCAGCCATTAAACTGCATGGAAGGGTCCCTATGGAGTGAATAGATTTGGCAAAAGTGATTCACACTATATTCAGGAGTGTTGCTGGTAGTAATGGAGACTGCTGGCCCTGTATTTGGTGCCTCCCCATTAGGTAATATTAGTAAATAAAAGTTTCCTTATTTAGGAGATCTCTATACCTGAGGTCCCAGGGCCGAGTCCCAGGCTTAGGCCACTCCCTAGTGTGGTCTGAACCAGATTAGAGTGTAACTGAGAAGTATTGAACAAAATAGGTAAAAATACAGTAGAACATAGATCATGTTCATACCTGGTTTTCTAAGTCAGTATACAGCACTCAGGGATCCTGGTATGTGGTTTTGTGTACCTTGCTTCTATGAGTTTGATATTACTTCTCTGAGCCAAAGAAATCACAGGTCCCGGTCCCAGTCCTTAATCTACAAGGTAGTGTAATACTTCCTTAATATTCTTGTGTGGAACATTCTTTGCTATGTGAAAGCTTCTAACAGCCGTGGTTCTGGATTTGAGAAAGGAATATTGTTGAAGGATGTTCTGTAATTATAGTCCACAGGCAGCCACTCAAGTGGACTTTTACCTCTTTGATTTCTTTATTGCTTTTTAGTTTGAACATTGTTGTTTGCATCATGACAATTTGGGAAAAAGTAAATGTTGCACTCAATGCTAACCAAAACATGATAAAGTAAAACAGGTGTTGGAAGAAGTTAGCTTTGCAGTGTGTCTTAAATTCATTTTCTTCTTGGAGAGGAGAAAAGGGATAATGGATTCTCTCAGCTGGACATTGGTAATGTCCTCAGGAAAGGACAGGCTGGGCCATTATAAGAAATTTCTATGGTTATTCTCTCTCTCTCTCTCTCTCTCTCTCTCTCTCTCTCTCTCTCTCTCTCTCTCTCTCTCTCTCTCTCTCATTCTCTCTCTCTCATTCTCTCTCTCTCTCTCTCTCATTCTCTCTCTCTCTCTCTCATTCTCTTTCTCTCTCTCTCTTTCTCCACAGACACCTTTGAGAAATCATTTATTGATTCTAATTCTACCTCCAATCTCCCAACCCACAGCCTATTTCAGCAAAAGTTAAATAGGATATAGCTAAAATTTGTGTTAAGGATCTGTTTAGATTCCAAGTATGGTTCTTCTGTTAGAAATCCTCTGAATGAATTTATGAGTTATTGCTTTTTAGAGAAGATAGGTTGAAATTATAGAGCAATTGAGTCTGGCCTCTTGCTGGAATCAGGCAGAAGCCTCTTTGGAAGGAGCACAGAATCACAGTCCCATTATGGACATGAAGGTGGACACAGAGAATATAGAAAACAAGCCTAAGATTTTCTTTACACAGTTTGATACTGTAGATCTTACGTGCTGTTCCAGGATTGTTTTAGTTAAAATGGACTAAATCTGCTATAAAAATAGCATCAAGTTTTTTATTGAAGATGTTTTTGGCTACATGGATACATGTTTGCTAATCTGGGAGAACATGAGTTTGTGGAGGAGAAAATCAAAATCCCCATAGTAAGTCCAGGAATGGAAGACGGACCTGTCACAAAGAAGGCAAAGTTGGAGACCTGTCTGTTCCAGGAGGCTCTAGAAGTGGACTGGAGAAAGCGACCACTTTCTACCCCAAGTGCTCCTGAAATTCCAAACAGATAAGGATGGGACCCTCGGTGAAATACTCATGACCTGCTCGAGTCCCTGGGGATGAACTTCCCAATGACTTTGTCAGCTCCTGCTTTTCTGGGATGGCACCTTTTTGTGTAGTTGTTGGTCCCTTTGTTAGGAAGGTCAATTCTAATTGGGTTTTATTCCCAGTTTTGCTTAAGAGTTAGTCACTCACAGAGGGGATATCATTCTACTCCTTGGCTTCTGAAAGAGATTTCATCTCTTTAATCATTGTGACTAATAATGGCAAGCATTTTGAGGAAAATCTTTGAATTCAGAAATCATCCCATATTAAAGTCTATAACACTGCCTGCTACTGAAAGCAATATTATGTAAGCTGTCAGAATCATTCATAGAGCTTCTATAGACAGGAGTTTCTTGCATTTTTTATAGAGTTGGGAGGGTGTTGTTTTTTTAATAATGCATTGTTCCTTTGGCTATCCTAGAATGGCAATTGTTGTGTTTTACATGTTTTCTATATTTTTCTGGATTCAGAAAAGTATAATAAAATAAAGTTGATTGTTTCTGGGTAAAAAAACAACAGCAGCAGCATTCTAAAATGACTGTTCCTTATCTAATCAGACTTTTGCAGGTGACAATAGATTTTATGTAGTTAATTCACTGGGATCATATGCTCTAGCACATTACAGCAAACACATGTTAAAGTATTCATTAGTATACACTAAAAGTAATACAAAGTTTAGACAAAACACCCACCCTCAAAAGCTTAATAAGTAATAATAATAGTTAGCATTTATGTAGCATTTTAAAGTTTGCAAAGCACGTTATAAATATTCTCATTTTATCTTCACAACAGCCCTGGGCAACAAGTATAATGAGTACCTTATTTTATAGAAAAAGAAACAGGACTGTAGGGGTTAAAAAACTTGCCTAGGGTCACACAGTTAGTAAGTGTCCAAAATGAGAGTTGATTAAGGAGAAATAGAAAGAAAGAGTGAGGAAAGGAGACTGAGAGACAGACAGAGAAAGAAGAGAGAAAGAATATTGATTAAGTGCTTAGTATCTGCCAGGCACTCTTGGGATAGAAATACAAGTAAGATGGTCCCTGATCTCATGGAACTGACATTCTAAATAAGGAACACGGCACAAAAATTCGTGTAGAAAAACAAGGTGGTAGAAGAGTGTTATCTTTATGGGACCACAGTGAGTAGTCAACTAGGAAATGACATGGAGGCAAAATTAGGCAAAAGTTTGCCTGTCAGAGTTGGGGGAATAAATAATATGCTCAGAGTTCTACTGGGGAAGAGAAGAAAAATCAGATGTCAATATATGTGAAGAAAAATCAGATATCAGACATCAACATTGTATTTGTAATACAAAATTATATGCTAAATATAATAGGGAGATTTGGGGTAAGTGGCCACTAATGAGGGAATCAGGGAAGAATTTATGGAAGAGATAGATTTTAAGATAGATTTTAAAAGATACTTTAGTCTTATTTTTAAAAATTTTGTTTTCTTACATTTTGAGTTCTGAAATGTCTTCTCTTCTTCTCTATCCTATCCTTATTAGAGAAGGCACCATTTAGTGAAGATTTATAAATATATGTAAAACCATACTATGTGTACTTCTGGGTATCAGTTCTTCCTCTGGAAGCAAAAGGCATCTTCCTTCATAGGTCCTTTAGAATTGATTTGAATAACAAGGTTGTTAACAGTTATTTATTGAACTATATTGCTGTAGCTGTGTACAATGTTCTCTTGGTTCTGCTCATTTTACTTTTCATTATTTCATACAAGTCTTTCCAGGTTTTTCTAAAATTATTGTGTTCTTATAACACAATAGTATTTCATCACAATCACATATCAGAACTTGTTCAGCTATTCCACAATTGATGGACATTATCTCAGTTTCTAGTTTTTGCCACTACAAAGAGAACTGCTATAAATAGTTTAGAATATATAGCTTCTTAGGTTCTTTTCCTTTTTCTCTGACCACTTTGGGAAACAGACCTATTAGTGGAATAGCTGCTGATGATTTTTTTTAAATAGCATTTTATTTTTCCAAATACATGCAAAGATAGTTTTCAACACTTAACTTTGCAAAACCTTGTGTTCCAAATTTTATCCCTCTCTCTCTTCCTCCCCTCTACCCAAGAGAGCAAGCAATGCAGGTTAAATATGTGCAGTTCTTCTAAACATATTTCAATATTCATCATGCTGCACAAGAAAAAAATCAGATCAAAAGGAAAAATAACTCGAGAGAGAAAACAAACAACCAGACAACAAGAACCAAGAAAGGTGAAAATACTATGCTTTGATCCATATTCAGTCTCCATAATTCTCTCTCTAAATACAGATGGCACTTTCTAATGGTTGTCTTAAATAAATGAAGAGGGTAGAGCCTGAGAAGCAGCGTGAATTAACACATAGTATGTTAAAGAACAGTTAATATTGGAAAGGTAGAGAGAGTAGCCGAGTCTGGTTGAAATAGTGTGTGTAAAGGAGAAAGGGGAGATGAAACTGGAAAAGATAAAGGGGTGCTTCATTATGGAGAGTCTTGGAAGCCAGGAAAACAAATTTCAACTTATTTGGTAGTCCAGAGGGAGCCATCAAAGACTTTTGAGTAGAAGAATAATATGGCTAAATCTGTGTGTATAAGAAAGTTAAGAAGTTTGGAGGAGGGAAAGGATAGATGTGGTAGACATAATGGCACTTGGTACTTAACCCAGTGCCCTAAAGAGGGCTAAATTTGGAGTCAAGCTGTTCTTCAAATCTCATCTCTGACAGTTACTGGCTTTGTGCCATGGACAAAACACTGCAAAAATGGGAATAATACTACTACTATCTGTAGTACCTATTTCACAAGAATGGGTGCAAAGATCAAGGGAAATGATAAGATTTAGAACACCCAGCAAACCTTGAAGTAGTTTTAGTTGTAAGATTCTATACCTTGGGCTGGAAAGGACCACAAAGGTCCTATTGTCTAGTCCCCTTGGGATACACATGAGGAAACTGAGGCTTCTGGTGGCTATGAAATTAAGTAGTGGAGCTTAGATTGCCTTCCCAATCCAACATCCTTTCTGCTCTAAGAGAAATTGTGCAGTGAGACTCTAAAGAATAGACTACTGTGGATGTCATTATTGACAGTTCTTTTTAAAGAAGTTGAAAGGAAAAGACAAAAGATGGTTTTAGCATCGGATCAGAGTCCCAGAATGCCTCATTTTGAAATCCAGCTTTGATTCCGATGACTCACTGATATAAGCAAGCTGCCAAAGGAAACTCTTGGCCCCTTCACATCTGCAAAGAGTTAGGTTAGTTGTGCTTACCTCTCTGTGTGGATGAAACCATTGATGTCTGGATAGTCCTTTGAAGATGAAAAGTGTTCCTAGAAACTTCACAACCCCGCCCATTCTATGTATAATGATTGGTGTTCAGACTCAGGCTGCTGCTGTTTGGAGATAGATATTTTATTCCTACCTAGGTCATTTTAATATATGTCTCTCCAAACAGCAACAGCCTGAGTCTGAACACCAATCAATATAGGTTTTTACTCCTTCTTGAAAAGGATACAAACAACAAATAAGTCTGAACCCATCCCATTTATTTTATTTTACTTAGTCTTTTTTCTTTTTTAGATTTTCAACAGTATTTTATTTTCCAAATAAACATGTAAACATAGTTTTCAATATTGAGTTTTGTAACACTTCGTGTTCCAAATTTTTCTCCCTCCCTCCCTTACCTCTATCCTCCCCAAGATAGCAGGTAATCTAATACAGGTTAAATTTGTGTGATTCTTTTAAACATATTTCTATATTTGTCATGTGGTGCAAGAAAAATCAAATCAAAAGGGGAAAAAAAGCCATGAGAAGGAGACAAACAAAAAAGCAAAAATATTATGCTTTGATCCATATTTAGTCTCCATAGTTCTCTCTTTGAATGTGGATGGCATTTTCCATCCCAGGTCTATTGGAATTGCCTTGAATTACCCTTGTTGAGAATACTCAAGTCCATCACAGTTGATCATTACATAATCTTGCTGTTCTTTTCTGCCCATTTAATTTTTATCTTTATTTATTTTTTGCTGTCTCAGTAGCACATTTAAGAACTTGGGGGGAGTGATTTTGTGGACTTAAATTTTAAGTAAATTACATACTCTCCTCAAAAGTCTCAGAGCTTCTTTCCTTATATTAGTGCATTTTGTATTTTGTCAAAGCCCTTTTGTGTGTATCATCTCATTTTATCTTGTCTAATAAGCCTGTAACTTTGGTACTGGATTTGTTGGCCCATTCTATAAAGAAAAAAGCTCGTTAAGTGACTTTTACAAAGTAACATAGCGGAAGTATAGGATGAGGAAGGATTTCTAGCCCAGGGCTGCATTCGGCCTGCATGTTTCCTTCTCAGGTTCCAATAAGATGAAATTTTAAGAGTCAGGTTCACACAGCTCAATGTCTCTTTGGAAATATTGGCATACTTTTCATAGCAGCTCACAAAAATTAAAATTCCAATCCTTGTAGAACTAATAATTCAAGTTCTGTGAGCAAATAATATCTAAGTGGTGTTCCCTTAAATTGAACCAAGTCTGAATATGTGGAAAGTGACTGTATAAAGCACTGCAACAAGTCTGTGACCTTATACACTCATATCTAGAAAAGGACTTTTAGAGAGAGGTTATCCAATCCAATCTCATTTTAAGATGAGATAACTGAGGACCAGAAAAGTAAAGGTATTAAGAAGCAGTGCTGGGATTCAAACTGAAATCTTCTGATGCTAGCTGTAGCTCTCTTCCAAAGCTTTGGTTACCTCTAATATTACTTTAGTTTCCATATAAAGCTATTGCTTTCAAGTGAGCTTAATAAGTAGTTTGAGATTCACTATCCTTAATATAAATTCTAATCATGAACGACTTTTAAAGACAGATAGCAATTATGCTTTACTCATAATTCAGTTAAAGTATGTCATCATGAATGTTTGTTCTTCTAATTAGGAGATAAGATTTTGAAAATAAGCAAATCAAGATATCTGGAGTTAAATGAGCCTTTTTTAACTTTGAGGAGAATAATACATTCTATTAACTTATCAGAGACGCTTGTTATTTAAGCATATGATACAAATCCTTTTTTTTTTCATATAGGATGAATTATAAAAGTTTACAATTTACTTGAAATTCTGCATTTCATCCTTTGATGTTTACTTTAATTGAGTGCTGCTTTACTATGTATTTGAACAATGTTCAGGCACATTGAAGAATGCCTTGCAAACCAGATCCCCAAAATGGCAATAGGACTATTTGGTGGCCTGTGGTCAGCAAGCTGTGTATTACTGATATAGCATGTAACCAAGAAAAAGAATAGGTGAATTCTCCAATTATGTCATTTATTAATATAGTGATTGATTTATTACAAAAAGTTTTAATTTAGTAAAAAATTAAAGTTTTTTTAGTTTTAAGGTGGCCTGAATAATATTATTACTAATAGTAATACAATTTTTGTGCCACTTTTCTTCTTTTATTGTGAATATAATCATCAACAAAAACATTTTGTGGCACTTTTTCACTTTTATTGTAAACATAACAGTCATCAACAAAAACTTTTTCATACACATAAAAACAAGAAATGATTTGTAGAAGAAAACCTATATTTTGCAATTTAGCCATTTATATATATGTATATATACATAAATAAATATATATATATATATATATACACATATATATAAACCTTAAAGTGCTATATAAATGCTGTTATTGTTATAGACAGTTTATTAATACCTATACACATATGCTTGAAGAGTTCCTTCTTCTACATTATTAGAATTCTCTCTGACCCCTAAGCATTTTTCATTTGTATTTTATAGTAGACTTGAAAACACATAGTTTAAGTTTAGTGTTACTAAAACAGAATTCTAATAATGCAGGTGCCTCCTTGGAGAAAATATCTTTTGGAAGCCAACTCTTCCTCTTAAGTATTCCTCCTGAAGATTCTTCTTCTTTCAGTCTGGTCCAAGGTGAAGAAATACCTCTCCTAATTGGGTAAAATAAAGACAGTTTCCTGTTTTAATCTGGTCACTCCAGGCACTGGCAAATCTCTTAGTTCTAGGGAATCAAGATCCCTAATCAATCATGAAATTGATTGTTTTCAGTCAGAGCTGACCCATACCCCTGAATTAATTAATGCAGCTAGAAAGATGTCCTTCTACTTTTTATCAGGTGAGAAACAACTTCTAAAGAATATTTTGAAGTGGAAATTATTCATAGATACTTTTATTGAATTGGTCAACCAAAAGTGTAAATTAGATATAGATTGAATGAAAGCAGAGGAAATGTCTTGTGGTTTGTTGAAGAGAAACAGAAAGACTCAGGTCTTCCTGACTCCAGGCTCAGAGCACTATCCAGTTAAAGAAAAACTGACCAGATTTCTCTTTCAGAATATTCCCATGGCTTCAGATTAGGGCAATTTTTAAATGCTTTCTTAATATTTTTAAAAGATGATCTAGAACCTTTCCATACACAGAGTTTTGTTTTATCATTTGTCTTTTAAAATCGGAATTGTTCACTGCTTTGATCCCACTGCCATTTGGGGGATTTAGTTTGCAGTTTATATTCTTCAGTGTGCCTAAATGTTGTCCAAATGCATAAAAATACTCTTATAAAGTATACCTTCAAAGGAAGAAATGAAGAGTTGAGGTCTTTCAAAGTTAAACTTTTCATATTATTATGGTAATCATCATGGAAATTGTTCCATTGGTTTTTTGCTTCTTTCACTCAACATTAATCGATATCTTTCCATGTTTCTCTGAACCCACTATGTTCTTCTTCTTCTTCTTTTTTTTTTTTATGGTGCAGTTATACTCCATTACACTCATATACTTCAAATTTATTCAGTCATTTCTTATTTCATGGACATCTACTTTGTTTCCAACTCTTGGGTACAATATCCTTGCACCTATGAGTCCTTAATCTCTGTCTTTTTTTCTCTTTGCCTTATCTAAGTACTTCTAGGTTTAAGGATATATACTATTTAGTGATATTTTGGGCATAGTTTCAAATTGTTCTCCAGAATGGTTGAACCAATTTACAATAGCACCAGTACTGTATCAGTGTTCCTATCTCCCCCTTCAATAATTGCTATTTTGTTCTCATCAGCTTCGTCTGTCTCAGAGGGTGTTAAGATGGAAGGGAATCTGAGTTACAAAACACCTTCCCTCACAACCACATTGCAAAGTAGGAAGTGCAAGTATTATATTCTCCATTTTACAATAGGAGAGTAATTGCTGACAGTCACCCAACTAGTGATGAACTCTCCCATAATCCATCCACTTAGGGAAAAAAAAAAAAAAAAGTTGTAGACTTTTGCTTTGATGGGGAAGTCAGTCTGGTATAATGGAAAGTGCATGAGACTTAGAGATAGGAGATTTCACACTTATGTGAACTTACCTAAGTCACTTCCTTCTCAAGGAATGCAAGTTTTTTTTTTTGTTGTTGTTTTTTGTTTTTTTTTTATCTGTAGTTAAGGAGTTGGACCAAATTCCATTTCTAATCCTGTGACTCTAAAGGATTGGGCAGATAAGATAAGAGGGTGAGGAAGGAGGTATGGTCAATGATTGAAAAAAGGAATCTATGGAAAAGTGAAGAGGAAATAAAGGAGTAAACTGGGGAGCAAATCAACAGGTAGGGAAAGTGTATATGGGCAGCGATATATCTAAAGAGATGTGTTGCTACTGTTAACAGATAAACTTTTTAGAATTTTACAATTGTGACCCCAGGATCCCTGTGAACTTATATTATAATTCCTCACAGAACTTCAGAAGCTTTATTGGCAAAAACACTGTCTTAGAAAATAATGTATGTTCTTTCTTAGAATAATGTTTCCAAGACAAATTTGAACTTTGGAAACCTTATTTCTTTTAAATTGCAGGAGGAGGGGAAAGGAATTGCACTAAATATCATCAAACAGAATTGTTAACTGGGATTTTTTTCTTAATCTTTCCTTACCCCATTCTCTTTCTTTTTCCTGGGAAAAGTTTGTATATTAGGAAGTGTGTTCTATTTGCTACGTTATCACAAAATCAAATCATTTTTTTACAATTTTTATCTCATCAGATGCTGGCCTTTTATCTTTTATAACATGGTTATTAACCAGGACTATTCTGGTAAATGTGTAACAACCATTTTCCCTCAGAGGAAAATGCTGAAGTTTAATTTACATTATTAATCTTTTCCTATCACTTTAAGACCAGATAGTCAACAAAATAATATATCAGGCCCTGATTTCTAGCATTTGCTGATTTCTGAGCTGGAAATACTCACATTGAAAATTTATCAACCATCTCCCTGGAACCTACAGGAGCCAGCTTTTGGGCTCTACTGGTACTAACAAATGTTCATGTTCAAAGATTTTTTTTTTTAATCTAAAAAATCAAGTCAAATAAAAATATGCCATTTCAGAATTCTAAAGAGACAGATCACATACTCCAAAGCACTCTCCCTCCTAAAACAACATTTTAAAAATTACTCATAAACACACTAATGGCTTTTTTAAACACTTGAAGAAAAAGGAAAAGAGTCTTGATATTGAGATATAGGTCTGGGACACCTTCCAATAGAGTGAGAAACATGATGAATAAAGTACTGGATTTAGAGATAGAAGGATGGGAATTGGAACCTTTCCTGATATTTATTAGCTATGTAACTCTTGGCAAGACACTTCACCTATGTGTGCCTCAGTTTCCTCATCTGTAAAATGAATGGGTTGGTCATCACTGCATCCCAGGGCCCTTCTGTTTTCAAAATACGTGACTCCTCTGTGACATTGAGTTTTTTCAGCCTGCTATGATTTTAAGATTCAGAAAGTCATCGAGCTTCTTTCTCTGCTTCCCATCTGTCCTAACAGCCTGTCCTTTGCCTGAACTTTGAGATAGACATAAGGACTGCAGGCTCTTTTGTGCCCTTGCCTCCATAGAGATCCACATGCATTTCCTCGCGGCCTTTATTTTAAATGAGCCCCCAACTGCCCAGAAAATGCAGTGCCAATAACAATCCCTGGCCGTTAACCTTCTTGCTCCTAGTTTCTCCCTAGTCTCCTGGCCAAAGGAAATGAAAGCTCTCAAACAATAGAAAATGTTTGGCCTTTCCTTCCAGGCCATTGCGGTGTATACTGTGTAACCTGTTCTTCATTATCTTTTTGTCTTTTTTAATATAACCAGTTTTTTTTTTTTTTTTTGTTGGAAGAATTCTAAATTCCTTAATACCTCTGGGCTCCAGGATTTTAAAGGGAATGGTTACTGAGCCAATTAGAGAGTTAGAATCCTAGCTAGAACTCGGTTATGCTTCCTTTCCAATGCCAGTCTGTGGGATTTGATTAGTAGTAGACTCTAGGAGTGAGCTAAGAAAACTTAAGGCTAAACTCCATCTCCTGCTGCCATTATTTATTTAAACCTTTTCTCTGACTTGAATAATTGGGTTTAAAGCAACCAATCTGCTGTTACATTGCTGGATTTCTCAACCACCCTGCAGAGAAATCAACATACTTATTTTAGCCCAACTTCTTGTTCCATTTCCTCTCAATGAGGATCAGTAGGAGGCAAAAGCTGAAAATGGTTCTAAGTAATGGGGATCAATACAGAGAATGTCTAAGGTATTTGTATCCTCCTTCCTCATAAACTTTTTCCTGATCATATAAACCGCTGTGCACTATAGGGCTTGCTTAGATTTCTCTAGGGAATTAGCATCTCATTTGACTTTATTACCACCAGCATGCAACTCCCTTCCTTGCTTTTAATTGATTGGTAATTGAAGGTTGAGTGATTAATAGCTGAACTCTCCTGGATTACTTCCCATTCCCTGCACCTCTTTTTTAAATGTGACTGAAAGTTAGGCAGATTACAAAAAACAAAGGCAGTTCATAGAGTTAGCTGAATCTGCTACCTATATTTTAAACTTCCTTAACTCTTTTATCCTTCCCCACTTTAATATAACATTTTAAGGTTCCCTAAGTGCTTTCCAGACAGCAGTAGCAGAGAAAAAAGAAGATTGTGTACCAGACTGTGAATTTCCTTTATGTACTGTTTGCTTGTTTTTGTTTTTTTTTTTTTCTGTCCTTGCATGTGATGTTTCCTATGATTATTTCACACTTAAATTTGACCACAATGTCCAAAAAGAAGACTTCTCTTTTCCTGAGAAATGTTATAAAATGTCAGAAAACTATACAAAAAAAAAAAAGTTACAGGTAAAATTTAGGAGAAAAAAGGAAGCAGAATTCCATGTCTTTTAACTTCTATATCCCCTATATATTTTTATATATTTTTTATATATTTATATATTTTTAATCCCCTATAACTGGCCCTGATAAAACTGTTGTTTTGAAGAAGTCTTATTTTAATTTCAGCTTGAAATATTCTCTGCCTCCATTTTGCCTAAACTTTCTTTTTCAATTTACAAACTTTTATTTTTTCTTCCCCATCCCTCCCAAAACACTAGTCAAGCAAATTGAATTCTTACATCAGCTACCTCTAGAAAAGCATGTCTCAGTATGCATTTGGAGTCCATTACTTTTCTGTTAGGAGATGGGTAGCATAATTCATCTTCAGTACTCAGGAATTATGATTGGTCACTGCAGTAATCAGCATTCTTTAGTTTTTCAAACTTATTTGTCTTTATAGGGTTGTTGTTATAAATATAAGTTGTTCTTCTGATGCTACTCTCTTTGATCTGCTTCAGTTCATATGCAAGTCTTCCCAGGTCTCTCTGAAAACATCCCTTTCATCATACAGCCAGTAGTATTATATTACACTCATATACCATCATTTGTTCAGCCATTCTCCAATCAGTAAGCACCATCAGAGTTTTCAGCTCTTTGCCACTACAGAAAGAGCTATTATGGTATTTTTGAACATATGGGTCCTATCCCTTTCTTTGATCTCTTTGAGCATAGGTTTAGGAGGGGGGACATGATGCTACTTTCCATCATGGATCTAAGGTGTGGTTAAAAATCTGCTAGTGAATCATAAATTCTCAGAGTTCTAAGGGAATATAAAGATTATCTAGTCCAGGAGTTCTTAACCTGGGGTCCACGAATTTGTTGTTGTTTTTTAAACTATTTTAGTGCAATTGATTTCCTTTGTAATACTGTCTCTTTTTCTCTTTCTTCACACACACACACACACACACACACACACACACACACACACACACACACACACACAAGCACACACACTCTCACAGTATTTAAAACCATTATTCTGAGAAGTCCAAAGGCTTCACCCAAAGTGCGAAAAAGAGATGTGCCACAAAAAAAAATTAAGAACTTCTAAACCCCTTCATTTTACATTTGGGGAAACTGAGGCCCACCAGAAGGGATTGAGTTGCTATAGATAACAAAATAACACTCATAGGTCCGACAGTAAAACTAAGATTTCCTGGTTCCTTATCCCCTTGCTCTTTTCACTAAACTAGCTACATTGCTCCTCTTGCTTTAGATGAATGCTCTAAGCATAGATATTGATAACAATTAATGTAGATTTTACACTAACCAGTAATCTCTCAAGATGGTTTACACCAAAATCTCAAAGGCTGGTAAATTCAAAGCTAAATTTAACCTCTCAAATTCCAACTTAGCATGCTTTCCTCAAAAACAAAAAACCTAACTAGTTTTATAGTACAGTAACTTTACATACTATATAGTACACTATATTTACTATACTATTTATATATGTACATATATAGATATAAAATTTTAAAATATTTATATATGACATATTATATACATATATATATATAATATTTACTATATACTATATAGTATAGTAAGACGAGTTGTGAATGAAATCAGTTTTTCTTGTCTGAATGTGGTTGACAAGACATTTTGCAAAAGGAAGTTCACAAGATTTAGGACTATATAAGACCTCAAGGATCTTCTAATCATTGGATTATAGATTTAGAATTGGAATGGATCTTAGAGGTCATTGAGTTTAACCCCTTCATTTACAGATCAGGAAACATGTCCAGAAGTGTGAATTGACATAAAAAAGTAGAATTTGAACCCAGGACTTCCTGATTTTAGTTCAATGTCCTTTTCACTCTCTTCATTTTATAGATGAGGAAGCTGAAGCCTAGAGAGGATGCAACACAATTAACAAAATGCTCCGCCAGAACTGAGCCTTTTCATACATATCGAATAATTATGCTGTATGGAATTCCCAGGATCACAATGATCAAAGAAGAAAATACAAGCATTAAGTATTTTGTAAGGGGCAGCTAGGTGATGTAGTGGATAGTGTGCTGGGCTTAAGAGTTCAAATCCATTCTCAGACACTATCAGTGTGACCCTAAGCAAGCCATTTAACCTTGTTTGCCTTAGTTTTCTCATTTGTAAAATGAGCTGGAGAGAGAAATGGCAAAATTATTACAGCATCATTGCCAAGAAAATCCTAAAATAGGGTCACAAAGAATCACATGAGGCTGAAAGAGTGAATGACAACAAAATGTTAACTACCATTTTTAAAAATCCCTTTAATTGTAGAGCTGCCTTAAAAGCACCTTAGAGATTGCCATCTAATCTAACCTGTTCCTCATAAGAACAACAAAATAATACTAGCTAACATTTTTATAGCACTTTAAGGTTATGTAAAGTACTCAGGAAAGTAAGGATCAAGAAGCACATAGCTAGTTCTGGGTAAGGCTGAAACTAGACCCCAGATCTCCTAAGTTAAGGTTATGAGTCTTTTGCATTGTACCATGCATCCTTCAAAACCCAATTCTGGGAAATCTAGGATCAAAGAATTTTCTAGATGGGAAGAACAGTTAGAGAGAGACCTTTTAATCTAGCCCATTTGGGTTTTAAAAAAGTAAATTCTAGTCTGAAAAAGGTGTAAAGTGACATTATACAGCTTGGTATTGCTAGTACCTTTCTTCAGGGGAGAGGACATTAAAATAATCGCTGCTTGTGAAATAAAGGATTAATCAAGAAGATTCATGAACATTTTAGCCATTTAACTGGTAGCAGCCTGTAAAACTAAATACCCTTGATATACCTTCTTTCTTTACTAGCACAAGTACTCAGTTTGCTCTTCATTACAAGTGTTTCCTTGCATGAATTGTCCTTGTCTTTCCTTTTTCTTTAAGAAATCAAGATTATTTTCAAAAAATTCCACAGTAGGTTTTGAGATTATAATGTATTATTTGTCTATAAACTACTTTTGTCACATCCTGTTATTCACTCTAAGCTAGAGAACATCAAAGTACATTGTCATTAGTTATTGGTACCCATTGGGATATGAATTAGCTTTTGGAAAAATTTTGTAGAAATAGCCTTGCTATTTCAGTCAGTTAACAACATACCTTTTATTTTCAAATTTCAGAGTTTATTGTTGAAATAAAAATTGCTTCTCCCATGGAATTATGGAGATTTTGGTTCTGGTTTTAGAATTTTCTAAGTAATTTTAGAGGTAGACATTTGTCAATATGAAAAGCTTTCAAAATCTCCAAATTGTCATATTTTCTTATCAAGAGAGAGAGAGAGATGAGATTAGGGCAATCTCATTCCACAAAGCTTATTATATTTGGAACTATTTTTATTTCACACATATATATATATAATAGGCAAATACCTATGTACATATACATACTCATATTTTTAATATACATGTATATTTCAAATATTGTTTATTTCAATATTCTGATCCTTTTAAAAAATCCAATTTTATAGTTTATTCCTAGTAAAGAGATAATATATGGGGGAAGAGAGAGAATAATAATTTTAAAACTCCAGAGAAAAATATCTTTTAGGACTAAAGAGATTAAGAACTATTTGTACTTCCTTACTTGCTCTTATCAAGACCTTAAGTATTTTCTTCTGGAGAGGACTGTTGTTAGTCACATTAGCTCATCAGGACAAAATTTATGCCCTAGACTAGAGCCCTTCCTAGCAATCAATAATGCTAGAGCAGTGACAGTGATTAATTTTTTCCATTCTCCTTCTATTCCCTCATCTCTAAACTAGTAAATACAAGACTCTTTCAATTTGTGCAGTAAGATAATTGAGGTCTTTGATTAGACTTGTAGGTATTGTGTATTTTGTTTATCTCTGTTTCCTCTTGGTTTCAAGGGATCTGAGACCCAGACTTCATTTTCCATAAGTGTATGAAACTACCAAATATGTGTGGGATGGGAAGAGAGGTAGGTAAGGTGCAGACTAACGGATTTAAGGCTCATGGGATTGGCCAGCCTCTCACAGCTAATTGGTAGGGTTGCCATGGATTGCTAAACAGCCACTATGTTTCACTCCCCCAGAGTGGCAGGAATTTACTCAAGAGTGAAATTATCCCTATAATAGTTTATAAAGTGTTCCAGGAAGAAAAGTATAAGATAAGTACCATGAGAATTGCTACAATAAAATTACGGATATGATCCTAGTACCTAAAAGAGGGTGGTTAATCTTACTAATAAATGGAAACAGGAAGGAATAGAAAGCCATTTTAAAGTTAACTGAGTCATATATTTTTAATATTCTTTTAATATACAATATAATCTATTTCTTTACTGCATGGTAAATGTGCTTCATCTTTCAGAGGGATTGAATAAGGAAACCATCTTTCCTATGTTCTTGGTCTGTAAAATATTACAGCAGTATCTTGACATTCCAACATTTAATCCTGCCCTGAATTTTGCTGTGAGCATTCACATATATCCTAGAAAAGAGGTTATTATAATGTAGGTAAGTGCTTTATGAGTGATTTTTTTTCCTCCTCCCCTTCCTGTCACTACATCTTTTGCTTTGCATAGTTAAAGAGAAAAGAGAGCCCTTGACTCATACTTAAGTGACAAATTCGAGATCTAACCGTTAAGTTTCTTCACTGAAATTTGACTTCTTTCTCTTGATGAGTGATAACTCTGACTAGTTTACTAGTTCACTTAGAGTACAAGACTAATGGGGCCAAGGCCATGGTTTTACTCCTAGATGGATTTCTGTAACTGCTAGTTACAAAAGGATAAATATTAACACAAATCCCTCATCATTGTGGGAAATATAACCCCAGGTATACAAGGTTGGTAAGTGAGGTCATCTCTATGTGGGAAAAACAATATTAGTAATCATTTATTGAGAAAAGACTAAAATATTTAATTCTCTGCTCAGATTTGTTGAAGTTGTTTTCTCTTTGTTTCTTATCTGGGAAAATCTCAGCTAAAATGACTGTAAAAACTTTTGACAGTTCAGGCTCATTCATCCAAGTTGTCAGAGTTCAGTAATATTTTGTTGTTAAAAGTTTCTCAGAAACAGAGCTTATAATTTATGGGGGAAGAACTAATTGAATACAACCTGAAGTGTATGTTAATATAAAAGTTTTAAAAATTATCTTCTGAACATTTTACTGCTTCTACAAATTAAAACTGGTCGACAGGTATTTTATTTTATTTTTTATTATTTTTAATAGTTTTTATTTACCAGATATATGCATGGGTAATTTTACAACATTGACAATTGCCAAACCTTTTGTTCTAATTTTTCTTCCTTCTCCCCCCTCTCCCCTGGCAGATGGCAAGTTGACCAATACATTGACATGTATTTTAAAAGAAGAGCTTCTCTTAAAGAAAAAAAAAAAGTTATTTTAAAAATTAAGTAAGGGACATGTGGAATTCCAAACTCCCCTATGTGCATTGGTATTTGTTTTTGGGAATTGTTTGTGTTGATTAGTAGGTTAAGGATAAGGGGAGGAGTGGGAGAAAATGTTACTTGGCAAGCTTCCCTATACTTTCTGGTTGCCAGAGTGTCCGTGAGGATACAAAATTGAAGTTCTTCAATTAGATCTTAAAAACTAAATTGAACTTAGTTAAAATTCTTTAACAGTTTGTATATTCTCCTTTCCTCAGGAATCATAGCCCAAAACATGGGTATTGTTAGTTCACTGAGATATTTTTGGGAAATTGCTGGGCCCCAAATTATGAAAGTACTTACCTTCATTTCTGGGTTCAGAACTAAGGGAACAAATATTGATGCTATACCTACACCCCCCAGTAAAGTTGTTCCATTTGGAGTCAGAAGATGTAATTTCAAATCTCATCAGTGATATTTGCTAACTATAGGACTAAGGATGTTATTTTATCTCAGTCTCAGTTTCTCCATCTGCTAAATGGAAGGTAATTCTTAAACTACTTAGCTCACAGAAGTGTTAGCAATCTAATAGTATTATATAGATGTGAATTAATTCTAATACATGTGTTAGGTACAATGAAAAATGGAAAACAAGCAAGATTCCAGACTAGACTTTCTTTCATAACCTAGAGTTTACAGTAGAGTTGGAGAGACAAAATCATGATATAATTAAAAGTCATTTGAATGGCATGCAATAATATTTTTAGTAAAACTTTTTATTTTTAAAATATATGCATGAATGCTATCTTAATATTGACCCCTGAAAAACCTTATGTTGAAATTTTTTCTCCTCCTTCCCCCTTATTCTCCCGTGGATGGCAAGTAATCTAATATATATTAAACATGTTAAATCGAATATATGTATACATATTTATACAATTATCTTGCTGTACAAGAAAAATCAGATCAAAAAGGAAAAAAAATGAGAAAGAAAACAAAATGGCATGCAGTAATATAACTAGCATTTTGTAATTCATTGAAATTTGCAAGAATGTTTTTTATGCCCTCAAAACAATCTCAATAAAGTGAACTTAAAAAAAAACAAACCTCACAATCTGACGAAATAAGTGCTATTATCATCCCCATTTCATAGATAAGGAAACAAATGCAAATTAAACACTTACTTGGAATTACATTGTTAGTAAGTATGTCTGAAGCAGGATTTGACTTCAGTTCTTCCTGACTCCAAATCCTGTAGTATCCACTAAACCATATATCTACATATATAAGATATCTATATATCTATATATAAGATAAAGATGGTCCAGATAAGAAGTGTGGACTGAAAGTCAGAAAAAGCTTCCTGAAAGAGATAAGACTTGAGTTGGGCATTGAAAGATGGGTGATTTTTGGAGAAAAGGAAAAGAAACATTTTAGACTGACAGAGAACAACATGAACAAATAAATAGAAATAGTAATGAGTGTCGTACATGAGGGAACAAAGGAGGAGGCCTCCTTGACTGAAGAGGAAGACGTTTCTTTCAGAGTAGCAGGAAATGATGGGTTAGACAGGTGTCATTTGCTTGTGAGAGACTTTGAAAGCCAGGCAGGAGATTTGAGACTTGATATAGTCGGCAATAGGGAGCCATTATATGTTTTTGAGTCTCAGTTCAAATGACAGGGTGAAAAGCAGTATTTAAGGAAGATTGGTCCAATAGTGATGTTTAGGATGGAGGGTGAGCTTGAAGGATGTTAGAAAGCTGGGGCAGTAATCTAGCCCTGAGTTGATAATTAACTGAACCCAAGTGGTTAGCAAAGAGAATGGAGAAGGCAGTGAATCCAGGAGACATTTCAGAGAAAGAAATGATAGTGCAGAGCAGCAAGTGCCTTGTTCTCTAGAGGTTCACAAAACAGTAATGACTGTTCAGACTCCCCATTTATACATCATTCCAGCTGTGTTCTGAGCACTGCTGGAAAATCCTTTCTACTCATGTTGACTCCCCATCTTTCTCCTTAGTGATTGTCCCCAACTTTTTTCTCTCTTCTCAAAAACCCAGCTGCCATATGTTTTCCAGATGATTTAGCCTTCTACTTCAGGGAGTTCCCTCACTGGGTTTGAGTTCCCTCAGCTCTCTTCATTCACTCCTCAAAGATTCTTAGCAACATTATCCAATTTCATCTTCTGTTCCTTGTCACTAGAGGTCTCCCCCGCTCCTCATTAAAACTAGACACCTTGACCACTAATCTCATGCATTAGGGCTTTCTCCGCAAGTTACCAAAGGAAGAGGAATGGATTTGTGGAAAGACTTGCTCCAGTGGTTATCACAGTGCCCATCACCCAGGCAGCAGTTAAATGTTTATTGATTGGATTCAGATTTCAGCTCTGGCATAATTAATTGTGTAACTAGGGAGAAAATCACTCGATTGCTGAGGCTCAATTTCCTTATTTATAGAATTTAGCTTTAATATCTGGAATGTTGTGGCATAGGATTGTTTGAGGCTCAAATAAGATGATGTTGGCAAAGCACTTTAGGAAAATGTAAAGTGCTATATAAATGTCAGTTATTCATCTTTTTATTCATCCTTCTATCTCTCTTCAAGCTTCCCCCCCCCTCCCCCTTCTTTGCTGGCTCATTCTTTGCTTTGTTTGTTCCAAATCTTTAAAAAAAAAAAAAAAAAAAAAAAAAAAAGACCTTCATTTGACCCTTCTTCCTCATCCAACTATGATTCCATCTTTCTTCTCCTTTAAAAGCTAAACATCTGGAGAAAAGTTGCAGAGGACCCATACTTTGGTTTCTTCATCATTCCTTCTCTTTTCAACCTTTTGTAGTTTGTCTCTTGACTCCGCTAATCTATTAAAATGATTCTCTTAATAGTCAAAAATGATTGCTTGGTCACCAAACCCATTTTATTTCCAGTCCCCATTCTCCTTGATCTTTGTGGTAGTTGACAATATTGATGCAGAATGCGCCTTCCTACTCTTCCCTCTCTCCCTAATCTCTTGGAATTCAAGTTTTTATGTTATTTTTTCTCTGTTTCCTTCACTGTGTCAACCTGTGATTTCTTTCTTCTATGTTCCTCTCTCTTCCCACACTCCAGTATAGCTTAATTATAAATCTCTCTGCCTTTACTCTTCCCTTCATAAATCTATTCTTCGTGCCATTAATATTAAAATGTTCTTATAAATATATTTAGTTACACCCAACCCATTTAAAAATAAGTAAACAAAAATTTCCGTGGTTCCTAATTTCTTTTACTAAGTTCAAAATTCCTTGCCTGAGATTCAGGATTCTTTACAAATATAGTGCCACTTCTACCTTTACGGCTCTATGCTAAATTACTCCCACCAAACTGGAATCCTCCATTTCTCCTTTTTCTAAATGTGTGCTCTTCAAGCTCCCACCATTAGGCATTTGATTATGCTAATTCTCTGTATCTATAATGCCCTTTCTAATCCTTTTTTCCCTTTGCATTTATATCCACCTCTTAAAAACCTAAGGGCATGTTATCTCTGCACAAAGTCTGCCTTTTTTGGTAACTACTTTTCTCCTCCAACGTCATATAAAGCTTCATATCAATTTCTCTGATAAGTTTGTCATGTCATATAATATAGTGGGGTTGTTTATGTTTATTTCTTACCCTCATACGTGAGGGCCAACATTTCAGGGATCACATCTTACTACTCATTTTGCATCTCAAACAGTCCCAATATTCTACTATGCAGTAAGTGATTAATAAATGCCTGTTGAATTGAGCTGACTTTTCATCACAGTTAAGTAGGAGAGGCTGTTGTAGCCCTTCTCAGATGTTAGGGAATGCTCACACCTTTGGGAGGCCTGCCAGGGCTGGCAGTGGGAGTAAAAACCCATGTTTCCTGATGGAAGTTAGGACTTGGGAACATTTCAGGGGGTCCCATGATTCTGGTAGCTTCAGTTAACTCTGGACTAAAAAAGTGAGCTTGATAGAGAGAGTGTCAGTCTAAACTAAACTCCTTTAGCTACTAAAGATGTTTTTCTTGTAATAGTCAAGGTTTTCTGTGCTGTATTCAAATCTCAAGCTTTGCAACTTTCAGACCTATTGCAGCAAACTATACCTACTCTTTCATCATTATTATTGCCACAATTATTATTGAAGCCTATTTAAGCATTAACTTGATTGAAAAAAAAAAAAAAAAGCCATTGCTGGCTAAGAGTTAAAATGTCAGGAGAGGTTTTTTTGGTGTGTTTTGGGGGTTTGATTTTTTTTTTTTAACACGTGACCATATGAATGTCTGTTGTCCCTTCCCAAACTGTCTTGGGTGTCCTTCCTTCATCTCACCCTCCTAATATGAATTTTTGGTCTTGACATGAAATGAATGACATTGCCACCCTTCCCTCATCCTCTGTTTCTAGTTGAATATCTGTCCTGGTGATTTTCCCAGCCCCTCTAGAAAGCATTATTTTATACCAAACTTCTTATATGTTTTCCTAAGCCTTACCATAAATCTAAGGACATTGCTTTTTAAACCTTCAACAGAACATTACATACTATCTGTCGATACACAAATGCCTGATTTGACCCTGTTTTTAACTTTAATTTTGCTGCCTTCCTTGACCATTCCCCAAGAAGTCACAAGAATCATTTCTAGTTTTCTCATTGATATAATTTTCTGTAAGGTTTTAGGGAAGATTCAGGAGTCATTAGTGGTGATTCACCGGGATTACCAGGTGGAAAGATGGGTTGGCAATAGTGATGTGACATTTTTTTTTTTCAATTATACTGTGTAACTATCATGTCAGTGGATAAAACTAAAGCATGATGATAAATGAGTACTTCTCTGTAAGAAGCATCCTTTGGGATACCACCCCCTTTGTCCAAAGGAACAGTTTTGACATTAAACTTAATTGCAATTTATAAGTTATCTGCAAGAGGTTGCACAGCAACCCTATGCTTTCCCAGGTAGTGAAAAGTCTAACCAATTTGGATAAACAATCAGAACCCTCAAGGGGCTATATGAATAGACAGAGAAGTCTTAATTGTGGTTTTAATTTTAGTCATTTTAACCCTGTTAGTTTTTCATGTTACTTTTCCCTCAGGAATTGTTCATAAGAATTAAGATTTGGAGTTGAAAGGGAGCATCTAGATCAACTTTGTCTTATTCTCCACTCCATCCCCCACCCCACCCCTTTTTTTGTTTTGTTTTGTTTTTAAACAAGGGGGGAAAAAAGGCAAGGAGTGGTTAAACACTCACTTATAACAGAATTTGTCTCTTTCTTCTGGCTCCAAACTCTCTGTTGCCATTATCCTGAAGTTTTGCAGTGTTAATTTATATTTCTTATTCCACCAAATGATGGTTTAAAAATCTGTGCATCACCTACTCATTTAAGCATGCATTCATCATCGTGTATATGTGTCTATATGTATATGTGTGTGTGGGGAGAACACACAGAGAAACTTAAGATTATATAATAATGTTTATATAATATGTAACACTAAGAAAGTTATAATAGCATTTATATAGTATTTTAGGCTTGCAAAGCATTTTAATGTGTTCTCATTTGATCCTCACAACAACTCAGGGAGAGAGGTTCTATCATTATCTCTATTTTTTAAAAATAAGAATATTAAGGCCCACTCAGGTTAGATGACTCCAAGACAAGTACTCTATCCATTGTACTGCTTACAGATTCAAAAAACCTCCCCCATCTTCACCCACACCTCTCATGAAGCACTTTGCAAAGTAGTGTGTTAATGGATTTTTTGTTTGCCTAACCTACCCTATGATAATAACTACATTTTCATAAAACAGGCTATATTTTAAGAACCAAACATATCTGGAAGCTTTTCTTTAAAAACCCAGTAATGACTCATACAGCAATGTACAATAGTCTACCTGCTGCAACCTTATGATGCCCCCAGATGTTTTATGTCTTTAATTATCTGTACAGGATCCTAAATAATCACATAGTATGGAGGTGGGTGTATTGTACTCCTCAAATACAGCCTTGCCCTTCTAAGCCTTCCTTACAGACTAAAATAATAATGTAAAACTGAAATTAAACACCCTCAGGGATTATCTGACATATACTCTAGAAAAGGCTCCAAAAGATAAAATTGGGCTAATTTATTTAATGCCAGTTACTGGTTGTCAAAGGCACTTTATACCACATAACTTGAGGCTGGATTCTTTTATATTAATAACTAGGAAGTACAATTAGCATATTCATGTAAATTGGTGGAAAGAGTTAGAATTGACCTCCAGTTTTAAAACATGAAGTTGAAATAAGGAACAGGTTTGAGGGGGGAATGAAAATCAGCTCGACGTTGGACTTGCTTATTTTGAGGGTCCTGTGGGACATCCTGGAATAAGCCTGGATGCCTGTTTCTACTTCACTTCTCAGCATTATTGTTTAAGCCTCATTAAAAGTCCTTAGCAAAGAAATGCTGTTTTCATCTCACAAGTATGTTCTGAATTTCACAAGTCTCATTTCTCTTCACCCTTCCACAGCTCATCAAATGGTTTTCTGTGGTAATAGCTTTGATCACAGCAATTAAGCAAATAATTAGCTTTGAAAAGAAATATACACAAAAGCACAGTTAATTTGCTAATTGGCTGTGTGGACAGTAACCTGTTTAGGATCCCAAAATTAGCTTTGTGGAACTTAGATAAGCACCAATATATAAACTTAGCCATAGGTAGGAAGCACTTCTTTTCTCTGAAATACAAGATTGCCTTTTGAAAAGTTATTTTATTCAAATCTAAAGAAAGAAATGACAACTCATAATTTTAGATTTATGAGAAAAGTAGGAACTATTTATTTCCCTCTCTGGGTTGGATTCCTTCTATCCCCCCATTAGCTCCAGCTAATGGAATTTAAATTGATGTATATCAAGAAAGTTAACAACAGATGGCATACAGCTAGGTATTCTGTGCTTCATTGTGCTACCTCATTTGGTCTTTGCTTGACTATAAAATTTCCTGTGGTCTACAGAAATGTGTTACAGGAAACCCCTGCCTTAGGCTATAGGAAAGGTAAAGGTACTAGGCATTAAGTATGCTTTCCCTGCTAATGTTAATTCAGAGAAAGATAGTGTTTATGTAGAAAACCAATTTTCCCCCCTTTTACATGGAAACTACATTGAAAATTGAAAGCTTATTTTAACTAGCCGGCTTGGTAGGTTGATGTATCTTAAAAACAAAAGTGATTTTGAATAACTATAGCTTAGATTGATTATAACCAACTCAAATTTATGCTGTTTTGAAAGAACTGAGGATTTAATGGTACCCTGTCTCACAGGGAAATATCCATTATTATGTCATTCCCAGATCCAGGCCTAATCAGAAGATTAATGATCTTGACAGCCCCAGAAGACACATATTAAAAAGTGAAATTATATTATTAAAAAAAAACCCAAAACAACACATCATCTTCAAATGAAACTCTTTACTTTATAATACTCTTATAGACCATTCTAAGCTTTTTCCTCCATTTCTATTTGGAAAACTAGAGGTAATAATTCTGAAGTCTGGCTTGATCTAACCTAATCCTTAGGTATCAGATCATTATTTTTTTTTTCTTTTTCTGTTGGAGTGAAGGAAGGTACAAGTTTCCTGAATATGTGTGTAATAATCAACAAGCACCTAGAATTATGTGACAAAGACTTTAGCAAAGGACCTGAGGAACAAAGACAAAATGAAACTGTCCTTGCCTTCAAGGAGCTTATATTCTTTCAGAGGAAACAACATGTATAAGTACTTCTATGTTAACATAAATTCAAAAGGATGGGGGCTAGATCTGTGATTCATCCATACAGGGGATTCCCAGATGAGGAAACTCCTTTTACCAATGCAAGTAGGCACTTTCTCTGCAATTTACAGAGTTCCTAGAACTCCTAGGAGGTAAGGGGCTTGCCAAAAGTTACCTAATATATGCCAGAGGCAGGAAAAAAATTCATAAAGTAAATTCAAAGGCATGGGTTGGAAAGTACTAGCAACTTAGGGAAGCAGGAAAGGTTTCAAAGAGGTGGTCCTTGAGATGGGGTTTTAAGGAAACAAACAATAGTAAGAGGCAAAGATGAGTCAGACACTGGGGATAGCCTATACAAGAGCATCAAGGTGGAAGGTGACATAAAGATAAATGAGACACAGAACAAACTAGTTGGGCTGGATCGTAGAATAAGAGTAAGGAGAGTAATGCAATAATAAATCTGAAAAGAAAGACAGGAACCATTTATTAAGGGCTTTAAACACTGAACTAAGGACCTTGTATTTGTTGCTAATGAAGCAATAGGGAGCCAGGGGAGCTTAATGGATAAGGGAGTGACAGGTTCAGATCTGTACTTTAAACTGTCTTTGGCAGCTGGTTATATAAGCACATACACAAGTGTATGTGTGTGTATACACACGCAGATATATATATATATATAAATATTTATATAAATATTTATAATATTTTACATATTATAAATATTTGTATAAATATTTATAATATTTTTATATATTTATATGAAATATAAATTATATATATATAATATATATATAAATATATATTATATATTTATTATAAAATATATAATATATTATAATATAACATAATAATATTTATTTAATATAAAATATATAATATATAAAATATATATTATATATAATTTTATATATTTATAAATATATTTTAATATATTTTTATATTTATATAAAATATATATTTTATATATATATATAATATATACATTATATATATATATATTTGGAGATAAGCAGGTATCTGTAGAAAATTGTTCTATACATACTTTGAATCAAGTAGATTCATTTTATTTTCCACAACAACAGAATTGATGTTAACAGAAAAAGGAAGTGAGAAGTTCACAAAGATATATAAATTATGCATATATGGTAAATTCCTAATGTAGAACACATACAGAGAAGGAAATATATTATCAGTCTTGTAAAATGTGTAATTGATTTGAAGTTGGCTATGGAAATTAAATATTGGCTAACAAAATTTAGGAAGCTTTTAAAGGTACATACCGTCTAAGGAATATGGTATGTGATACTGGCTTTCAAAGAATTTTAGAAAAATAATTAAAAATTTTACCTCTAACTTACATGAACTGATACTGAGTGAAATGAGCAGGACCAGGAGGTCATTATATACTTCAACAATACTATATGATGGACAATTCTGATGGGCGTGGCCATCTTCAACAATGTGATGAACCAAATCAGCTCCAATAGAACAGTAATGAACTGAACCAGCTATATCCAGCGAAAGAACTCTGGGAGATGACTAGGAACCACTACATAGAATTTCCAATCCCTCTAATTTTGTCTGTCCAATTCTTTTTGTACAGCAAAACAACTATATGGACATATGTACATATATTACATTTAATTTATACTTTAATATATTTAACATGTATTGGTCAAACTGCTATCTGGGGGAAGGGGTGGAGGGAAGGAGGGGAAAAATTGGAACAATAGATTTAGCAATTGTCAATGATGTAAAATTACCCATGCATGCATATATCTTGTAAATAAAAAGCTATAATAAAAAATTATTTTTTTTTAAAGAATTTTACCTCTACATAATAAGTATGGAAATACGTTTAGAAGAATTGCACATCTTTATTATATTGGATTGTTTGCTGTCTAGGAGAGGAGGGAGATGGGGGAGGGAGTGAGAAAAATGTGGAACACTAGGTTTTGCAAAGATGAATGTTGAATACTGTTTTTGCATGTATTTTGAAAAATAAAAAGCTATTGTAAAATTTTTTTAAAAAGAAAAGTAATTTAATTACCCTTAAAAGCATAAGAATAGGGGGCAGCTAGGTGGCGCAGTGGATAGAGCACCAGCCTTGAATTCAGGAGGACCTGAGTTCAAATTTGGTCTCAGACACTTAACACTTCCTAGCTGTGTGACCCTGAGCAAGTCACTTAACCCCAGCCTCAGAGGGGGAAAAAAAAAAGCATAAGAATAATTGCTTCAAAAATTTAAAAAATGAATTTGATCTCTAGGGAAAAGATCTTTTATTTTCTGTTCTCTTGGCAGATTTGTTCATGTTCAGGAAAGTTGAAAGCATTGCTCTAAAAGATCAAAGTTTATCAGAGAACTAGAAGGAATAGACCTGGGGAGAATACAGTAACAGATTTTTTTTTTTTTTTTTTGCTAAGATAATTGGGGTTAAGTGACTTGGCTAGGGTCACACAGCTAAATAAGTGTTAGGTGTCTTAGGCCAGATTTGAACTCAGGTCCTCCTGAGTTCAGGGTTTGTGCTCTATCCACTGCACTACCTAGCTGCCCCTCAGATACTTCCCTTTTAATGGAGGTGGATGAGAATATGTCACTGAAGGTTTGAACTCATGTGTTGGCTTAGATATAGAAAATGAATGAAAAAACATTTATTATGTGTAAAAAATAACTTTTGGCTGGGAATACAAATACAAGAATATAACAGCTACTTCTCAGTGAAGGAAGCAGAATTAGGAGCATAACCTTGTAAAAATAACCTTGAAAGATTAGGAATTGTGATCAATATGTTGATCAGTCACAACTACAGAGGACCCAATATGAAATCTGCTACTCCTATCTAAAATAGAGATAATGGTTCTCAGTAAGATGAATATACACTCACATATTATGATATGTATGTGCATATTCACATAGGTATATATACAAATATATATGTTATTGTGTATATATATATATATATATATATATATATATATATAAATAAATAAACATGGCCAATGTGGGAATTCCATTATGATTGAATATATATATACATATGTTTCTAACAGAAACATATATATGTTTCTTGTTTTCTTAACTAGAAGTAGAAGAAATGGTTGGAAGGAGAAAAAGAAGGTCTAAAAAGAAAATTTTGGGGAAAAAAGATTAAGAATATAAGCTTGTATTTTATTTTTTTTCCTGAGGCAGTTGAGGTTTCGACTTGCCCAGGGTCAAGCTAGGAAGTATTAGTGTCCGAGGCTTGATTTGAATTCAGGTCCTCCTGACTCAGGGTTTGTGCTCTATCCATTGTATCATTTAGCTGCCCAAGAGTATAAGTTTCTTGAGGATAGTGGAATTATATTGTTTTTGGTATTTGAATCTATAACTCTTAGCCCAGGATCTGGTACATAGTAAATTCTTAGTGAAGGCCTTTTTATTCATTCATTTATATTAAACTTATGAAGTTAAATTCTGAGCCCAAGAACAATGCTTTTCATCTATTGCTCTTAAAATTTATTTTATTAGCTCTGTCCTTTTATTATAACTTTTATAAATACTGCTGAAATCTTGATATTTAGTTTCTCTTTTGCCTATAAGTCTAATAGCCCTGTCAAAAAGGGAAATGAGGTTAATCTGTCTTGGATGAAGTATGCTGATAATTATGGGCAACATTTTAAATGCTCACGAATCAGCTTTTTAATAGTATTTTAATTTCATAGTAGACCCATGATCTCACCAATGTGGACATTCTCTCCAGTAATGTAAGCTGAATCTTTGTCAGCATACCCACATAGTACAGCACTAGGTTACTATTTAGGCCAGAGATGGTTCAATGAGATCATAATTCTATGGAAGTGTTGATATGGGGATTCTTAATCTAATCTAATGATCTAATAACTTAATGATACCACTCAGATTCTTATTCTTCCCATAGATCTTCAACAGATGTTCTACTCAGTGTGTGGGAAGAAAAGCTATTCCTATAAATTACAGACAACTTATAAGTGTTTATCTTTTTTTTTTTTTTTTTAGCATGTGTACTCCAAGGTACATTTCCCCCCTCTGCCTGACCATTGATCTGAAACTACTCATAAAAGCTAATCAGTTGATTGTTTTATATTTTCTCCATCTATTTGATCATTAATTTAAAATTTGATGAAAGTTTGATTTTATTAGTTTTTCAGTTACCCATTATAACGACAGTGGATTAACCTAGAATTACCTTTTTTTTTTTTTTGGCCTTGGAATGAACCATATCAATTCTTTGCGGTATACTTAGTTATTCCTTCCACATTATGACTTTCCCCCACTGCAGTTTTCATATCTTGCCGGATGGCAGGAATTTGAGAGGAGTTTTGCAGAAGCCATATGAAGACTAGTAAAAGATGCAGAAAAAGTTTAGGAAATCTGAAATGCATAAAATATGTGTACAGTGTTGAATAATACTAATCCAAATTTTTCAGTAAGGTACTGCAAGCACCCTATAAAAGTAAAAGAAAAAAGTCAGACTTCTCTGATACAGAGGGCCAAAAACTTATACCTGAATTTTCCAGAATGCCCCAAACACTCTCAGTGTGGAAGAGAGAAGTGTAATCCCTTTAGTTTATTCTTAATTTTGTTTTGCTTAAAAAACTAGCTGATGTGGTGAATAAAATGGACCTGAATTTAAATTCAGCCTCCAAGTCACTTAACCTCTATTTGCTTCAGTTTTCCTCATCTGTAAAATGGGGATAATAGTAGCACCCATCTTCCAGGATTGTTGTGATGATCAAATGAGATCATAATTTCAAAGCATAGTGCATGGCACATAATAACTACTATTGAAATATAAGTTATTATTAAGCTGACTTTAAAATGAGCTTTAATTCTCTCCATGCATTTTTACTGATGGTGGAGGAAGCAGCCCAAAATCATATGAAGATTTGAAAAAGAAAAAGAATGTGAAAAATTCACTGGGCTAAAAATTTGCTAGCAATGATTCACAAATGTCTATAACTCATAGTGGGCTCTTTCATATTTGCAAAAGCTTCCCAGCTTTTCTCCAACCCCACTTTGGTTCCAATTTTTATGTTTGCAAAAGTAAACCTAATGGCCTTGGGATTTAGGATGCATAGAACTGTTTTCTTTAGACGACTGTGCTGTCATTAAGTATAACAAACCCTTGCTTTTAGAAAACTGAGGCAATATGTGAGTCAGGTTTGCAAACACAGATTCCAGATTTTACCTGTATAGCAATTGAGGGCATCTCGATGTGAATTTTGTTGGTTTACATAACCACACATGCAATATTCTAAGGCTGCCATCTCAAGGAGTCCCTGTTTGTTGCAGCTCCGATAAATATTTCATATGTTGTGACTATGTAGTTACTTTTCCCAACAAAAACATGTCCAGGTGTCCAAGCTGCCTAAGTACCTAGGGCCTGGTTTATTTACTTTTTAAGTATATCACCCTTTTAGTGATTCCAGCCCTTTCCTAGAAACAGGAGAATTTGTGGGATGTAGAGCTCAGTTGACTAGCACCAATTTTCTGCCTTTTAAGCATGATGACCCAGTTGAAATGAACCTCTTTTTTATTTTTAATTTTTTTTTACAGTTTTCCAGTGGTTTCCTATTGCTTAGAATAAACTATAAACTCTTCTGTTTAGAATTTAAAGTCCTATATAACCTAGATTCAATCTGTGATTCCAATGAGATCTAACCTTATTCCATGGTTCTAGCTTGAAAACCAGTGTAGTATCCCACACAAATGAGCCCAGAAAGGAAGAGCCTAGCTTTTGGATTAGCATCTGGGAGAGGTTATTAGATGGGGGATAAAGCACGGATCTTTGTTGACATTAGAGCTTCCCTGAATGCTCCCACCCATAATCATTGAACCTTTAAGATTACACATGGGTGGAGACCTTATTTTGTTTGATTTGCCTATTCATTCTGTCCCATTCATTATACCCTGAATACCAGTTCCCTTAAGTAAAAACTGGCTCAGTGGAAGTAGCCAGAGAGAAGCTGCAGACAACAGCTTTCTTTATTGAAAAGATCATATTTTAGGTTCACATTCTTGAGCTGCAGAGCCAGGTTTGGCTTGGTTAGTTCTTAACATTCCCTGGTCATATGGAATCTTGTAAATAGACTGTGGATTATTCAGCAGTGGCCATTTTTGAAAGGCCGAAAGTAATTCCTAAGGGGAACTGGGGCTTTACATAAGTCTTCCATTACATTCATTGTACACATTTTGCTTATTGTCACAGTTTGCTTACCGCCCTAAATCTGATTAAGCCAGTGATGCTTACATGATCTCCAAGGACCATTTTTCTAAATCCCTTTGAGGTCATATCACTCCTTTAAAAGCCTAGACATCTTGGGAAAACATTGTAAACAATTTAGTTTTATTTTAACTTTGGAATAGGGTGAGGCTGTGTTGAGTAGTCTGACCTAACCACCATCTGCTTAGAAGTGACATTATTTTCCAGTATATTTCCACTCCATGAATAGGCTGACCTTGGAAGATTGGCCAGTGATTCTCTTTTCTCCCCTTAGTCAGTTGGGATTTGTTGAATTTGGCTGCGAAACAGACAGCCGGGGTTTATAGATAGACCATGTTTTAATTATTATGATTATTTTACTTTTGTTCAATTATTATTAGACTCTTAATTACCACTCAGTGATGGAGAAGGGAAGGTACATATTCTTTGGGTATGGGAGTTTGGAATCCATTCCTTTATCATGGTCATCTTATGAATTCCTAAATGTGAAAAGTCTGACACAATGATTCTAAATTGATTTCAGTTGGATTGTCACTTTATGTAATTAGAAAGTGTGATTTCTTCAGTTTGGGTACTTCTTCATTATATATGTCCACTCCTTCTTGATTATTCTCGTCTGTATGTCTGTATATCTTGTCTGTATAAATCCTCCCTCCCCCAATACATCTAACCAGCATGCTAACTAGACACTTTCTTCTCCTGAACTTGATATTGCATAGAAATAATAGAGATGAGCTCATAGGAATAGGACCCATTCTTCCTGCTCATGCAGCCCTGCTTTTTTTCCTGGTTATATGTTTTTTCCCAGTGACAATCTTTTTTAGTCATGTCCAACTCTTCATAGCCCTGTCCTGAGTTTCCTTGGCAAAGATACTGAAGTTTACCATTTCCTTCTCTAGCTTATTTAACAGATGAGAAAATTGAGGTAAACAGGGTTAAGTTGCCCAAGATCACACAACTAGTAAGTAATCTACCAAGTCTGAATTTGAACTCAGGAAGCTAAGTCTTTGCTGACTTCAGGCCTAGTGCTCTATCCCTACAACCCTGGCTGCCCCGTGAAAATTTTTACACTATTATATTCTAGAATAATTATTTTCCTATAATGTTGCAACTTCCTTATATCTACCATGTGCTTCTCCATTGTCCTTTGGGTGAGTTTCAGTTCATTAATCAAGTTTATTACATCACTATAATGTGTGAAGCAACATTTGGAAGTCAGAAATATCTGTCCTGCCTCTGGTAAAAACTGGCCGCTCAGTTTTGGGCAAATCATTTAAACTATGCATGCTCTAGGGCATTCTATAGTAAGACTATTCATTTCAAGGAAGTATCACAAATCTATTTCCTGTCTCCATTATGTACCAGGCACTGAAAATACAAAAACAAAAATGAAATAATTCCTATCCTCAAGGAGCTTGTGCTCTTTTGGAAGAGATGGCATAATTATATACAATATCAGCATACGGTCATTTTTTGAGAGGAAAGGGAAGGGAGCATTAGCAGCTGGCTAGGATTATGAGCCCAATTTTCAATCCTTCTATGGCTGTAAAATTATATGACTCATATAGATAAAACACTATAGAAAAAATATGCCTATTAAAAAGATGCTTACAGGCAGAAGCACAGAGAGTTCTGTGCAATTTCCCAAAGGCAGTCTGGCCTCCACTTTTCTTATTAGCTTCAGGAAGCTTCAGATTATGATATGCAGCTGGATAGACAATCCAGAGTGACCATCCCATTAATATCTCTATCAGACCCTACAAATATTTGTTAACTAATAGAATTTATTATGTAGTTATATAATATATGTATATATATTGTGTAGTATAAATATTATATAGTTATATATTATATGTTATATATGCTAATATATAACTAGCAAATAATGACAATTATTTGCTAACAGTGATAATAGCTAACATATATATAAGGCCTATTATGTACTGAGTACGATGTAAAGCACTTTATAAATATCACATAAGACCCTCCCAAAAATATATAACTGAGTTTCAATGATTTGTCCATGGTCACACAGTGTCTGAGGACTTTATGCATTAAACAATCTAACTAATAACATTTGAGAAGTCACACTGTGTGACTCAGTGCTTCAGAGCTGTGAAGACTTGGGGTGATGTAATGTGTAAAGGCACATTATTTGGTGTCATCAAGACCTGAATCTAGATCCTGCTTCAGACACTTACTAGTAATGGGATACTGAACAAGTCACTTAACTTCTCTAAAATACATTCTAGCCTTTGACATATGCTGGCTCTGTCACTCTGGGCAAACCTTCTCAGTGCCCCAGGCAGCTCTTAAAGGTGCAGAGAAGATGCCAGTCTCTCTTAGCAGATTTCTCACACTACAGAATTTTCTTGTGAAATCCTTCTAACAGTGAAGTTCCCTAGCCAGTTTCTGTCCTTAACTATTTGTGGACTCATTGTGGAGCAACAGAGTCAAAAACAGGTAAAAATTGAGTCATTAATTTATGAATAAGAATCTTTGGAGGTTGCATCTTGATTTAATTTTAAAATGTGATATTAACTATCTTTTATTGTATTTTTCTTATCTTTTTAACTATTTCCCAATTACATTTTAAACTGGTTGGGGCTAGCCTGGGGAATATTGTTTGAGGCATCCTGTAAGCCACCAGCCTGTTGGATATTTCTGTTGTAAAGTATGAGAAGTTACTTCTTTCAAATTCCCAAGAACCTATGATATTTTCAGAATCCTTTCATAGGGTTTGTTCTGACTAGTGGTTTGGAATTTTGAACTGTCCTATTCTTTCTACTTCCTATCTTTTCAAAAACACACAGTAAAAGTCTTTGGGATTGAAGATCTTTTTTTTTTTCTTTTTTTTTTAAATAATAATTTCTTTTTATTTTCAAAATACATGCAAAAATAGTTTTCCACACTCACCTTTGCAAAATCTTGCATTCCAAAATTTTCTCCTTTCCATCCACCCTTTCTACTAGGTTAAATATAGGTTAAACATGTGCAGTTCTCCTAAACATATTTCCACATTTGTCATGCTGCACAAGAAAAGTCAGATCAAAAGGGGAAAAATGAGAAGAAAAAAAAAACAACAACAAGCAAACGACAACAAAAAAGGTGAAAACACTATGTTATGATCCACATTCAGTCTCCACAGTCCTCTCTTTTTATGGCTTTCTCCATCACAAGTTTGTTGGAATTAGCCTGAATCATCTCATTGTTGAAAAGAGCCATGTCCATTACAGTTGATCATCATACAATATTCTTGTTGCTATGTACATGTTCTCTTGGTTCTACTCACTTCTCTCAGCATCAGTTCATATAAGTCTCTCCAGGCCTTTCTAAAATCATTCTGCTGATTGTTTCTTATATGATAATAATATTCCATAACATTCATATACCATAACTTATTCAGCTTTTCCTCAACTGAGTTTCCGGTTCTTTGCCATTACCAAAAGGGCTGCTGCTTATATTTTTACACATGTAGGCCCTTTTCCCTTTTTTATGATCTGTTTGGATGCAGACCCAATAGAGAACTGCTGAATCAAAGGGTATGCACAGTTTGATAGCTCTTTGGGCATAGTTCCAGATTGCTCTCCAGAATGGCTGGATCAGTTCACAACTCCACTAAAAATGCATTAGTATTTTCCCATATCCCCTCAACATTTATCATTATCTTTTCCTGTCATCTTTGCCATGGATTAAAGATCTTCAAGAAGAGATCAAAATTCTTTTTTTAAGGTAGACAAACCTGGGATTTGAATCAATTAAAGATTCTTCTAGGAACTCTTTTTTCTTATCATTGCTTCATGGCATAGACATGGAGCCCTGCATGAGTTCAAGAATGATCACATTCATCATGATTTATATTTTTGGCTGGTAATGCAGTATAGTGAATAAAGCTGATTTAGAAATCATTAAGTCCAGGGTTCAGCTTCTGTCTTTGACAAAAACTGGCGGCTTTTTCCTACGTAAGTCATTTAACTTGATAGCGCTTCTGGGAACTCTATAAGACTAAGTTGCAGAACAGGTTCTTCTGTGAATAAATATAGAGAATTTCCTAACCATAATTTCTTACACTGATAAAATTTTTGTTCTAACCCAAAACCAATCACTTTCATAGGAATCTAAGATGAACCAATTTACATACTGACTAAAGGATAATGAACAAGTCATTTAGCCACCTTGAAACTCACTTTCCTCATCTGTAAAATGGAAATTAATAATACTTTTCTTATTTACGTATACCTAACTAAGGAAAAATTCAAGTTGCTATTTATCATCCCATCCTCTAGAATTGACCTGAAGTGCTCTGGAAATTCCTCTTTTTCTTTGAATGAACTACACCACGACTCCAACTCAGATTTTCAGAATTATTGTTGTATCCTCTTATGTGATAAAAGATAAAGTTTTAGCTTAGTTGTATTTGTGACTCCTTTTGTCTAATAGCAGAGAATCTCAGAATTGGAAGTAAACTTATTGGGGTGGGGGGAGGTTCAGTGCCGGCTAAGGTTGGAGGAAGGGAGAGAAGAGTGTGTTTTAATACAGTATGTCAAGGGAATCATCTCTTAATGCAAAGCAAAATCTTGGACTAGTTTTGTATCTTCTCATTCTTAGATATGGCCATTACCAACCGGAGACTTTGCCCCTTAGAGCAAGATGGCCTATAACACCTTTGGAAGGGTCTTTATCTTCTCCAGTTACTCTAATTTTCATGCTCTCTTGAAATCATTCCTGGACTCCCAGTAGAGCAGAATTCCTGCATACTGCTCTATCTTATGGCCAAAGAGCCCCTAAAAGCTTTGTTTTTATATCTTGTATCTGTTTTCAACTGCAAAGAGGCAGACAGAAAAAGATCAAAGGTCAGAATTGATTAACAGGTACCTTCACTTTAAACAAGATTCTGAGGGTCTTCTCTGGTCATGGGGCTGTGATAGAAAGGGGACAGGAGAGGACTGTAAGGCTATCTTTGCAGAATGCTGCTATTTGTATCATTATACCACTGCTACCTTTTAAAAGGCATCAACATTGTGGTTCCTAAGCCATGATTTATAACCCAGGTCCTCCAAACTGAGTTGGTCAGAGCCATTAAAATCGGAAAATTCTGACTCGGGTCTGTTGAATACAAACCTCTACCTGAGTCCCATGTCATTCCAGGCATGAGCCAGCCAGCCTAATGATAGATGATACCCAATACAGTTGCCACCAAGCTGCTTTATTTATCATATGCCGGACTGTCAGAGAAACCACATCCTATAGAACACAACCTGTTTTTTAAGTTTTCATTTTAATGTAACCCGTTACCCTCCCTATTTATGGTCTTAATCATTTGTTTCCTTCAGAAACCTGAGACAAGAAGCTAGGTTCATAAGCAGAGTGCTATAAGGGGATGCCCTCTCTTATTTAAATAGTATTTTCTAGGAAATCCTGTTTTCATATATATATTTCCCAGCATAAAAGATACCTTCCAGTACAGAGGTTCTAATGAATGAACCGTTTCGGATTTACACTTTAAACTATTTTATCATTGTCTCTGTTTGCTTTCTTAAAATATAAAAATTAGCTTCATAAATTCTGCCCTAATGTGCTCATTGTATACCTTTTTTTCCCTTTGTATAGGAAGGCAGAGACGCCAATGCTCCCCTCCTTAACAGAGGAAGCAACGGATTAGCTGCCGGGGGTGACAGATTCAAACCTGTGGTACCTTGGCCCCACGTGGAAGGGGTAGAAGTGGACTTGGAATCTATTAGAAGAAAAAACAAAGCCAAAAATGAGCAGGAGCATCAAGTTGGGGGTGTCAATCAACAAAATGTCCTCCAGAGACAATATCTCACTTTTAAGCCTCAGACACTTATCTACCATGATCCTGTGCTCCGCCCAGGAATCATTGGTAATTTTGAACCCAAAGAACCTGAACCTCATGGTGTTCTTGGTGGCCCTGGAGAGGAAGCAAAGCCATATGTTTTGGGACCAGACTACAAAGAGTCCATTCATGCCAGCATTAAAGAGTTTGGATTTAACATGGTTGCAAGTGATATGATCTCACTAGACCGCAGCATCAATGACTTGCGACAAGAAGAGTAAGCAGATGTCCTCTTACTGTTCTGATTGGGGGTGGTTTGGTTTGGGATTTGCAAAGTCATAGATAAGGGGAAGGTATTTATTTCTTTTAAAGGGACTAACTGAGCTTGTAGTAGTTCATAATGGTGATTCGTAGGAGATGGGGGTAAGCAAGCAGAGTTATGCTTTATAATTTTTAGATTCCTATTTGAGGGCTCAGGTAAGATTTCTAGAGTTACGTATATTTTCCCTAACTAATTAGAGCCATGTTTATTTACACTGACTTTTCAGTACTATGTTCACCGATCTTTTCAATAGTGGGGGTTTTTTTGGTTTGTTTTTTTAAATCTTTCTCTCAGTAATCTCTCTTCCAGCATCTGTTGTCTTGTGCTTTGAAAAAATACAGCAACAACAATCAAAAAAATCCCAAAACTTGTTCTAGTCATTCCCCTCCATGATCTGTGGTCTTTCTGGTTTCCTTTTGTAGATGTTTACAGTTTTGCTATCTATCTATATTCTTCCCCTTTTTCTCCAATTTCATTTATTGGAATCCATTAGACCTCTCCCAGGTCAAATGGATACAGCCTTATTCTTTCCTCTTTTGCTCTATGGTTTAGTAAAAAGACTGACATACTTCAATTTCCAATACTTTGCTCTATCAGAAGTCCCCCCTACCCCTTCCTTCATCTACCTATTAATTATATGAACATAGATAAGACATTTCACCTTTTGCCCCTCAGTTTCCTTATCTATAAAAAGAGTTCAACTATATTTGCATTACCTATATCTGTTGTGGAGAATCAAAGGCATTGATGCCTATGAAAGCAGAGGACTGAGTCCATGTAAGATCTATGAGCACTCTTTGCCCTCCTCTTCTCAAAGGATGGTGTTAACCTTGCCCTATAAGTCTAATTTATAGTAGCATAGAATTTTAAAGTATTATAGGGGTTCTCAAACTACGGCCCGAGGGCCAGATATGGCCCTCCAGGTTATGGCAAATGGGCTGAAAGGTGGAGACAGTGTGAGTTTTCGTTTTTACTACAGTGCGGCCCTCCCACAGTCTGAGGAACAGTGACCTGGGCCCCTATTTAAAAAGTTTAGGACCACTGGATAAAATATATAATAATAATGATTTGATGTGAGGTCACATCCTGCCTCAGACTCTTACTAGCTTTGTAACCATATTGCCTATTTAACCTTTCTAAGTATCTAACCCCTTCATTTTACAGATGGTTTTATCTGTAAAATGAAGGGGTTTGGACTAAATGACATCTGAGGTCCTCCCAAATTCTAAATTTATGATCCTGTGATTTTCCATAATTTTCCCATTTTAAAAATCAGAAAAATTAAAATTTGATTACTTTTAACATTTGATGCCATTATCCAGTTTGTTCTCCCTATTATCAGTTAAGAGGAAATCAGAACAACAGTTCCCTAATAAGTAAAAGAAATGGTCAGACTTGTATATCTGCTGTTAAAACATATTGATGTATGAGAACTTGTCACAGGAGTACCTTAACATTCTTCCTTACCTACATTTTATATCTCCCAGCAGCCTTTTTTGGAATCTGGATTCTTACCAGAACTTGTTTGGGGAAACCCTTGGGGAAAGGGCAGATTTTCCCCCTTGTCAACACGGAGATTATTTAGAGAGAACAGGTTTAAAACCAGCATAGTGGCTGCCTTACATTGTTCATAAGTCACAATAAGAAAGATCATAAGCACATGCTTTTAAAAATAAACGTTCAGAAAGAAGACAAACCAGCTCTTTCAGACTGTGAATTGGCAGGATCCTGTGCACTTTAGCCACTCTCCCAGACTGTGCAATCTGCACATTTAACTTAGAGAATGTCCATCACCTTTTTCCCAAACACTCCCCAAGGACAGAAGAGCAGGATGCCGTGGAAGGCCCAGGTATGCAGACCTGGCCAGCCCTGCCTTGAGAAGGTGAGCCTTTCCAGCTCACCACCATTACAGTAGAAGCCAACCAACCACAGGATTAGGATGCCAAGTTTGGGGTTGCTTTCCCAGCTGTGGCTTCTGACACCAGAGCTTGTTTGTTACCGTGGTTTTGCTCTTGTCTTTTCAGACCAGTATTCTGCACACTCATAACCCAGTACAGAACTGCCCAGCTGCTCACTTGACTCATACTTATGTACATTGCGGTTGTGAATTACACTCCCTGAGTAATTTACTGGCTGTTGATTGCTTATTAAAAGGATTGAATGACTGTTTTTGGAGGGAGCCGTGTCTAGGGTTTTTTTTTTTTCCTTAGTGGGCTGAGCCAAAAATGACTTCACTTACCTTACTATTTTCTGCAAAAAATCATGCATTTGCTTCTCATACATTTAGAAGTTTAGGGTTCTCCCCTCCCCCATCATTGTACTGTGAATGGATGCTTAGAAACAGATTTTCTTTGCATCTTTTTCCTTCTAAAAAGTAACAAAACCCAAAATCTATAATCTCAAGCCTTTGTTTTGAATTTTTAAAAAGATGAAATAGTTATGACTTCCTCAGTGAATTAAATATTTAACTTTTTCTGCTACCTCACTTGCATTTATAAAATAAGACAGTAAGTTGCAGAATATCACTGCTTCATAACTGTGGAGCTCAAAAGGATCTTGGAGGATTTGAAAGAACTTTGAAAAAAAATCAAGTATTACATAAATCATAGATCATAGTTGTAGAACAAGAAAGCACTTTAGAAGCCATCTATCCAAATCCTTCATTTTAGAGATTAAAAAACTGAGCTTTGGTCATTAAGTGACTTGGTCATGGTCAACTAGCCAATAAGTATTTGGGGCTAATTATGATAAACACTTACATAGCACTTGAAAGCTGGCAAAGCACATTATAAATATCCCATTTTATTCTTATAAAACCCCAGAATAGTAGGGTGCAAACTCAATTTTATAGATTAGGAAACTGAGGCTGGTAGGTCAAATGATTTGTCTAGGGGCACATAGTTAATAAGTGTCTGAGGTCAAATGTGAATCAGATCCTTCTGACTTAAAAAAGTTCATTTTCCACTATGCCACATATATATCTTTTATTCACTGATAGCTTAGTTCAGATTGTCAGTTAGGCTGTTTCTGTTTTTTAAAAATTCCTGTCTTCCAACACAAATGATTTTTTTTTTTTTTTTTAGCTCTGCTTGATTCCACAATAAATACTAATCCTATTTATTTTCGTTTAGTGACAAACTGAATTGTTAAGACTTCCTCTCCCATCCATTTCTATTTTAACAAAGAAATCCTTCATCTATACCAAGATATTTGAAATCCAGTTAATCCAGTTGGTAAAATTGTTGTGATTGTTTCTTCAATTAAAATGGGTTTAAAGTCAAGTCCTAACTACTGTTCGGGGATCAAGATTAGAGATTTCAGACTGAGTTGGTTGTTACTTTTAGAGGGATGTGGGAACGATTCTATGAAAGAGCTAAATGAAGTTAATTTTAAATAACTTCTAACAAAAGTTACCAGATACATTCGGATATAGCTTGAATAAGATAACATTTGTAAAACATTTGTCATAGTACCTGGTATAGTAGGTACTTAATAAGTGCTCATTCCCTTTCTTCCTGCAAGATTGTTTCATATTTCAGTGTTTTGATTGCAACGGACCCCATATCTTATATTTGAATTTGACATTTACTGTTAGCATGTCATCCCTACCTTCCCCTGCAAACCTGCAATATGCCCCAGGCCTTCTATAATAAAATTTGCCAGTTCCAATTCCCAAGAAGCACTTAAAAAATAGTTTCATATGACTTGTGTTAGGCATGCAATTGGTTTTCTTTCCTAAAAAATGCCACTTTGTAGCTAATTTCAGCCTGAAATATATTGCTATAAACACAAGTTTTGAATATGTATAATTTCCAAACTAATTTGAAGTAAAGTAAATCCTCATACCCAGTATTTCCCCCTTCTTTCCTGTTCTCTCTCACAGTGAAAACTATGTTGGATTTGTAGTCAGAGTTCAGAATCTTTTCTTTGTCATTTAATAGTTGTATGACTTAGGCAAGTCATTTAGCTTGTCCTAGACTTAGTTTCCTCTTCTGTGAAATGAAGGGGCTATAATAGATGACCTCTGAGGTTCCTTCTAGTGCCCAAATTTGGGTTCCCTTTTTCAACGAGTTCCCTCTACTCCATTTATTCAGAGTTAGCAGCCACAGTTACCAAAAGACCAGGGTTAGTTTGTGCACATATATATAATATATATGCATGTGTATATACACCTCATACTGCTACCTTTGTGGTATTTTTCAGTAGTTTCAGAGTGTCTGACTCTTTGTAACTCTATTTGGGATTTTCTTGACAAAGATACTGGAGTAGTTTGCCATTTCCTTTTTCAGCTCACTTTTTACAGATGAGGATACTGAGGCAGACAGGGTTAAGTGACCTGCCCAAGGTCACCTAGTCAAGAAGATCTGAGTGCAAATGCAGCCTTAGACACACCCAGCTAGTAAGTGTCTAAGGCCTCATTTGAACTCAGATCTTCTTGACTTCAAGCCTAGTGTTCTCTTTGCCACCTAGCTAATATTTAATTTTCTATGATTACTTTTGCATAATTGTTGCTATATGTTATGTCTGTGTGTGTCTGTGTATCTCAAACTGGTTTTTACTTTAAGTCTCTGACTCATTATTAGGAGCTTTATTTATCTAAAGTGGACATGATCTCTGGACGATCCCAAGGTTTCCTTATTCATACCCATTGTGAAATTAAGGAGAAGAAATCTGGGCTGACCTTCCCTGAAGTCTCTGTGCTTTATCATAATCACTTCCTAGGAGCTCAGTTTTGAGAACCCTGAAATATTGCCACATAGCAGGGAGTTCATAGGCTTATAGGTTTAAAGCTGGAAGAGAACCTTTATAGATCATCTTGCCTAAGGATTCTTAATCTGGGCTCCATAAAGTTGTTTAAAAAATTTGATGGCTGTGATGAAAATAGGTGGTTTCCTTTGCAATCCTAAGCATTTTATTTTATGCATTTAAAAAATATATATTTTTTGAAATCCATTCCAGGGGCTCTGCCAGATTGCTCAAAGAGGTCCATAACACACACACACACACAAGAGAAAATGAAAGATAACTATTTACTGAACCTTTACTTTAGATCTAGGTGCCTTGAAACCTTTAGTCAGTCCTAAACTAGTTAGTCCCTTTGCCCTATCCTATCAGAATATTGTAATTATATCCTATCAGAATATTGTTCTTCTCTCTCAGTGGGGACAGAGGAACAGGGTTATCACAGAGGAGGAAAGGATAGATCCAAGGAACAAGCTTTTAGAATTGGTAAAAGGTCTAGGATCCATCAGTCAGTAAACATTAATTATCTACTAAGTTTTGATAACAATAACAATTATGTCAATAGAATGAAATAGTCTTTGACTTTAATAGCTGATTTTTGATGGGGAAACAATATGTATGCCTGTGTGTATGTAGATAAAACAAATGCAAGATAATTATGGGGTGAGGTCATATTAGATAGGGGATCAGGAAAAGCTTCATGTAGAAAGTGGGACTAGAGCTGTGTCTTCAAGGAAGCCAGGAATTTTCAGGCAGAAGTGAGCCGGGAGAGTCTGTATGAATTACCGCAGGAAGGCCAGACTGACTGGACCATAGAGTGTTTGTAAAATAATATGGTATGATGAGTCTAAAAAGTGGTTGGGGCCATGGGGAGAAGGGCTTTCAATGCAAAAGAGAGGGGCTTTTGTTTGACCCAAGAAATAATAGGGAACCTGGAGACTAAGGCCGTGAGTGAGAGGGTTATCTCTATGCGGTGTAGGGAGACCATACAGAGGAATGAAGTAGAAAGCCTAGGGTCTTTCATTTTAAATATGGAAGACTCAAGCTGAAACTAATCCAAAGCCTTCAGTGAGCCCTCTGTGCTAATTAGCACCAGTGCTAAGAAGGAGCTGTCCAAGAGTCAGGGTGACATTTGAAAGCCAAGCAAGCTATCTGCTTTAGATCAAACATTTTCTTAGGTAGAAAGAAAGAAATACAAATATTTGCTCATACAGCCTCTTGAGTACCCCTGTGAATAAGTTCCTTATCTCTTGCTGAGCAATGTAAACGGGAGATTGACCATGAATTTAACGTGGTGTAAACAAAAGTAGGATCTTGGCGAGTTCTGAGGTGTCAGGGGGACTGTGATCTCAAAAAGTGACATCACTGGAAACTGATGTGAAGGCCATAGCTGCACCTTGAAGGTTGTCTAGGGTAACTGCTTTATTTTATAAATGAAGAAACTAAGGGCCAGAGAAGTTACATAATCTGTCCAGGGTTCATGGGACCATCAGTTTGAAGCTGGAAGGACCACAAAGAGTCATCCTATCCAGTGCTTTTTTTTTTTAAATGTGAAGAAACCGAGAACCAGAGGAGTCACTCAATAAGTCAAGCCTGAACCTGAGTTCTGCAACTTCATATCTGTTTCTCTTTCCTTCCAGTATAATTCACTGTTTAATGACCCTTACTAGTAATTCCACTTAGCATATCACTGGCAAGCAGATTTTTTCCCCATCTCTTTCAGGTCCAAGGGGAGAACCTGAGCACTGTAATATAGCCACTGTGTGGGTGGATGATCACATTTCTTATAATCCTGTGAGAGACACCAAAGTCAAAAAACTTATTTTAATTTGAATGCCGCCTTTCTAATCAAAAAGAAAATATGCAAGCAATTCTGCTGAGGTTCCAGTTAAGCAGATCAGGCATCTGGGAAAAGTACTGGAGAGAAGGATTAGAAACCTGAAGTTACAAGTTTCTAAAAACCCTAGAGGTGAAAAAACTGTCATTTCCAAGGAAATAGTTGTAAAGTCTTTGCTAAAAGAGAATGCAAATTACCCTCCTGCCTCATTTTCTGCGAAGCATGAGCTCCCTCCAGAGCCTGAAAAATCAGAAGTACACACTTCCTGCCATGGCTCCCCATTCAAATATAAATACAAGAAGATACTTAATACTGAATCTCTTCTCTGGAGAGAGTGAGGGAACATGAGTACTCCCAAGTCTCGAGACTCTCTCCTAAAGAGTCTTGGGCAAATTGATGTAAATCAAAATTGCTCAGTCAAATCACATCAGGTTCTTTAAACAAAAGTCTCAATGCAAAGTAACAGATGGATTGTTTGTTTTTTGCGTTGTTTTTGTTTTTGATGAAACCACACATCCAACTAAATTTAAGGCTTGAAGACCTTTATGGAGTCTCATAGTCTCCTATGAATTATTGAAATGTTGAATGCATTTAAGGATAAGGAAATCTTAAAACTGCAATTACCTTTCATTTTTCTAAATCTAAAGGGAAAATGTGGCATAGTGGATAACTTTATTCTCAAAGATAAGATCCAGGCTCAAGTTCCACCTTTCACACATAGTAATAGTGTGGTAAGTTAAGTAACTTCTAGAAGTGCTTCCAAGCAAGTCTAAGAATTTGTAACAGATAAGTTTTTTGTTGTTATTGTTGTTTTTTAATAATAGCCATTTATAGGGGCAGCTGGGTGGCTCAGTGGATAGAGCACCAGCCCTGAAGTCAGGAGGATTTGAGTTCAAATCTGGTTTCAGACATGTAACACTTCCTGGCTGTATGACCCTGGGAAAGTCACTTAACCCAATTGCCTCAGCAAAAAAAATTTAAAAAAGAAATAATGGCCATTTATTTTCAAAATATACGCAGAGATAGTTTTCAACATTCACCCTTGTAAAACCTTGTGTTCCAAATTTTTCTCCCTCCCTTTTCCCCAACTCCCTCCCCTAGATAGCATATGTTATCCATATCCATATATATGGATATGGATAGCATAATACACATCCAATATATGTTAAACATGTACAGTTCTTCTATGCATATTTCCACAATTATCATACTACACAAGAAAAATCAGGTAAGAAAGGGGAAAAAAAGCAAGCAAAAGGAACAAAGAGGTGAAAATACTATATTTTGATCCCCACAATCCTCTCTGAATGCAGATGCTCTCTCCATCACCAGTCTATTGGAATTGACCTGAATCACCTCACTGTTGAAGAGAGCCACGTTCACCAGAATTGATCATCATACATACAATCTTGCTGTTGCTACGAGCAGTGTCCTCTTGGTTCTACTTCTTTCACTTAGCATCAGTTCATGTAAATCTCTCCAGGCCACTCATAATGAAATAATTGTTCAGACAAAAACAAAGACTAAAAGAAATCCAAATGAACCCTATTTTTGCATATGTGTCATTTCAATAAATCCCCAAATAAAAATTCTAAAATAGTAGTATGAGAGGTTTCAAACTGTTTCAGATATATGTACTATAGTATTTCAGATATAGTACTATAGTCATTATAAATGTGTACATTTGCTCTTTTATGAGAACTGGGATTTTTAAGATAAGGGGGGGACTGTTTCCTAAAAATAGCTTACATTTTTAAAAATTATTTTTACTAAAGCTTTTTAATTTTCAAAAGAGATGCATGGATAATTTTTTCAACATTAACCCTTGCAAAAGCTTGTGTTCTAATTTTACCCCCTTTCTCCCCACTCCCTCCCCTAAATAGCAAGTAATCAGATATATGTTAAGCATGGTAAAATATGTTAAACCCACTATGTACATACATATTTACACAATTATCTTGAGTAGCTTACATCCTAACAGGGGAAGGCAAGCTAAAAGGAAGCTAAAAAATGGGAGATATTCCCAGGGTAGAAAAAAGAGTTTGAAGAGATAGAGAGGCAGGAGTGTGTGTGTGTGTGTGTGTGTGTGTGTGTGTGTGTGTGTGTGTGTGTGTGTGTGTGTCCACGCCCATTGGAGGGAAAAGGTCTAGCTGATTATTTTATTCTTTAGCTAGGGAAGCAGGGAAGAGGGACAGAGGCTGAGCTCTAGTTTTAACCTGACTGAATTTTGCCCTGTGTTAGGGAAGAATGAAGGAGTGAACATAGCAGGATTGGGCTTGGAATGGAGTTTTAGAGATGAACTGGTCAATCAGAAGGAGGGACCACAGGGCCAAGTAACTTTCGAGGCTGAGAAGATGATGATGAAAAAATTTGGGGGAGCATATTCTAGAGAGGAGTGAAGGACTAAAGACAGCCTGAACATTTTCTTTAAAAATGGAGACTATGGGAGCAACAGCTTCTTATTTTTTAACTTCAGCAAAAATATAAGCATTTCAGGAATGTGTTGAGACTCATTTATGCAGAACATACAGACTATGTTCTATGTATAAAGGATTTTCATTAGCCTCAAAAATCCCCGTAGAAACATAGAAATGGAGATCTTAGAAGGGACAGAAAGGAGTTCTTATAAAACCTTAAGTTCTTAATGTAAACTTTTAAATTATATATATATATATATGTATATATATATATATATACACACACACAATATGCATATATGTAATATATATACATATATATACATATATATGTATATATACACACACACAATATGCATATATGTAATATATATACATATATATATATATAAAATTATGTTTAAAAAATAATTGGTGTTCTTTGTAATCTTATCCATTTAAAAACACTTTGAGAAGTTGATGGATTTCACAAAGGGCGAAAGATCATTGTCCTTTCCCATTTAAATTAATAGTTCTGTAAGGGAATATCTCAAGATCAGCCTGAGTGAAAAGAGCAAATTGCCAGAGCATGTCCACTAAAGGCAGAATATTAAGACCTGGAGAATTTTCCATCCATGATTATACTTTTGCTAATTGGTGACCAGAAAAAAGTAGAAGACAAAGCAGACATAATGGAATAAATCCAGGAATTACTTACTAAATAAGTGTCCAATAATTATAGGAGCTATTGATCTATTTAATTTTAACTGCAAATGAATAGAAATGCAAGGTCAAGAGTCCCGTTGTTGAAAAGGATCAGGAATTGGGGAAGACATTGTCAGTCCTGTCCCACAAATGATGTGTAAAAAGCATAGAGTAAGTATATGTAACACTGAAGAGTGATGGGGCAACTAAGGAGGCAGTAGTGGGAATTACAATACTGGGGGAAATGGGAGTAGGAGCTATAAATGGAGGTTGCCCGCAAAAAGGTGGAAAACCAGGCTATAGAATGGCAGAAACATCGGCTGTTCATATTTTGGTATTCCATATCAGTCCTGTACCTTTGCAGTGGGAGTAATTTTGCAAGAGTGTTTAGTGTCTCTACCCCATTTGATTTCTTTGTCAAGCCACTAGAGGTTGCTATGAGACATAATCTCAAATTACAAACCATAAAAACTGACCGAGTTTAACATGACTAATCTGTTTTCAGGTGCCCTTTTAGAGAAAGTTTTTTTTTGGACTTATCCTCAGTACCTTGCCTGATATATCATAGGAGCTTAATAAATGCTTGTTGAGTTATTGATAAAAGAACTGGAGATTTACACAGATATATTCAATTTACTGGCAAACCGTAGCCCAAGAATTAATAACAGTTTGAAAATGTTACAGTATTTTTATCCTAAACGATTCAATTTAGTCCCACTTAAGGTTAAACAAAACACGTAACAAGATTTTATAGACTATTGGGAATAAACACTACTTCCTTAATCTTCACATTGATCAAGGACAGTTTTGTGAAATTGTTTTTTTCTAGAGCTGTTACTAGGCTGAGATGAGTGGTGCTTTGTCTTAGAACATTCAAATTTAGAATATACTGAAAAAAATTGTTTTCTTTGAAAGATAGAAATAATTGATCTTAGCAAGAATAATTAAAATGAGAAGCTGCCAGGTGCTAACTTTTGACCCTGGTATCCTCCAGTCCAGCCTTCTTTCTTTTATGTATAGAAGTTGCTGTCCCACAACCTTCTGGTAGGATAAAAGAAATATCTCCTAAATCTCCTGCTTGTGAGAGACCAAGACCCAAGATTTCTTCATCTCCCTCAGAGACTTTGTTCCAATATTCCTATTCTTAATAGCCTCACTAATCCCTCATGTTACTGGTCCTGGCACCAGCATGACAATTAACACTTTTATTTTTGTCAAATTTTTAAAGACTTGTTATATTGGCAGCTCTTCCAATGAAAATCATGAGAAAGACAATAAAAATATTTATATCATATAGAATTTTATTTCCCTTTCAAATTATATAATTAGAACTGCTCAAATCTCATTAACTAATCAAAAGAATTTAAGAGACCACTTTTATCTTGGACAAAACTAAAGATGTATTCTAGTGACAAAGTAGAACCTAAAATAGCTGTACCAGCTTAGTTATGCCTCCGCCCAACATATATAAAATGTGGTGAAAAATAATAGTACACATTTATATAATACTTACAATTTAGAAAAAAAATTTTTTACCTTGTGATATAAAGATGTTTCATCCCCATTTTATTGATAATAGGAAATTGACACATAGAGCGGCTATGACTTGGAGTCAATTATAAGGTAGGTAGTAAGTGTCAGAGCTGGGATTAAAGCTTAGCTATTTTTGACTCCAAATCAAATGTTCTTACACTGTATGAGACTGCTTCTCCTATAAAATGAAATATAGCAGCTCATGTTGTAGTAAATTCTAATTCAGTCTCACACACTTACTAGCTGTGTGACTCTGGGCAAGTCACTTAACCGTAGTTTGCTTCCCTTTTCTCAGCTACAAAATGAGGTTACATAATGGCACTTATGTGAGATATTTGTAAAAAAAGACCATTGCACAGTGTCTCATATATAATATGTTCTATATAAATGTTTATCCCCTCTTCTCTATATTTTATATATACAATGAAACTGATGGAATGCCTAATCCTAGAGTCTATAATTTGTTTTTATTATCTTTTATTATTATTGAGTTTAAACAAAATAATGAAAAAAGCATTTATTAAATATCTATTGTGTATCTAAATATCTATAGATAAATATATTTATAATAATACATTAAATATCTAATCTCACTTCTAAGTGCAATTTTTAAAAATCCTTAGGGAACTTAAATTTAATTGGATAAATATAATACAAGGTAAGGTGTGATAGAGACAATTAAGATATCCAGATTAAGTGTCATCAGAAGATCTGAGGAGGAAGAGAACACTTCTGTGAGATTTCACAAAGGAAGAGGCAACCAAGTTGGGTATTAAAGGGAGAGGGGAATTCTAAAGGGAGGATTCCTAGCCATGGGAGATGGCCTGTGTGATTCATGAAGCTTAATCCCATTGACAAGCTTGATGATATAAGGGGGAAAAACTTAATAATTGTTGTTGTCCAAAAATGGAATGGGTTGTGATTTCCCCATCATCAAATGGAGACTGGGCAACAACTTGCCACAGATGTAGGAAGATTCTTGTACTAAATAACCTGAATCTTCCTTTCAGGTCTAATTTTTTTTTTAATTATATCTCTCTGTAGACAATCAGGGTCTATTTCACTGCTGTCTTATTCTCAGGGCTAAAGAAAAGAGAAGACAGGATTAGGGGTAATAATATTCTGGCAACTTCTGGGAGAAGGAAGCATGAAATGGATATAGATAACATGACAAGTTTTTCTCTTAATGATTTCCCCAGCAAGGATACCTGGACAATTTGTGAGAAACGTGGAAGGTCATATATGCTACTTCATAGACATAGAGGAGGCAACTGTGGTTTAAGGGATAGAGAGCAGACTTCTGAGCCAGGAATACCTGGGTTCAAGCCTGTTTCTGCCAAAAAATGACACTGTCAAGTCACTTAGCTTCTCCATAAGTACTCTACTCTAAAACAGTTTTCTAAGACTTAAAGTTGCCTATGTTGTTAAAGAGAACTTCCTTATCTGGAAGTTCCCTATATCCAGTGAAGTCACCAACTTAATATTTTTCCCTTTATTGAGTTGTGGAATTTTTTTTGGCAAAACTCACTTATACATTTTAATTGGTAAGAGTAATACCCATATCTTCTCAGTTACTGATTCACTATTCTATGAATGTTGTTCAGTCATTTTTTTCTGTTTTGTCCAACTTTTCCATTTTCTTCTAAGCTCATTTTATAGATGAGGAAACTGAGGTAAACAGAATGAAGTGATTTGCCCAAAGTCACACAGGTCTGAGTCCAGATTTGAACTTAGGAAGAAGAATCTCCCTGACTTCAGGCCCGGTGCTCTATTGCACTACCTAGCTGCCTTATTCTCTACAAAGTAGAATTTTATTTATGTAGCCTTTTTAGAAACAGAAATTATCTAATATGAGCAGAAATTCATTTAGTCTGAGCCCTCATTTTTAGCTTCTTTTTTCCCAATGCCTTTGCATTTGCTCCTATAACAAAACACAAAAACTGAAACACATTCACTTGACTGAATCATTTCCTCAAAATATTGCCCTGTATCTCTTCTTACTTTGCCAAACTCCTGGGAAAATTCATCCATACTCATTGATTCCACTTCCTCACCTCCTAGTCCTTTCTTCAGCCCCCTATAGTCCAACTTCTGTTGTTTCCAAGGTTACCACAATTTCTTTTCTGTAAACTCCATGGCTTTTTCCTCACTGTTCATGTTTCTTGCCCACCTGAATACTTGTCAGAGCTGTTGATCACTCTCCTCTCTTTCTGGTTGGGCATTCTTCCCTTGACTTCCATAATATTATCTCTATATAATAGAGATAGATAATTCCTACCTTTCCTTCTTAATTTCCAATTCTGGATCGCCATCCAATTTCCACTAACCATAGATGGATGTCCTCCTAGGCTTTGTCCCAGCACCTTTTTTTTTTTTTTTCCTGCCTTCTTTCTCCACCTTGGTATTCTTATCAGTTGCCATGGATTCAGTTTTCACTCCTATACAGATGACTTCCGAATCTGTATATATAGTAATATGAGAAACAGTGTTCTCTTTCTGGAACTCCAGTCCCACTCATCCCCCCACTGCTTGCTAGACTTCTCCACCCAGATGTCCCATTGGCATCTTAAATTCAAGATGTACAAAACAGATCTGATTGTCTTTTTTTCCACTCTTCAACTTGTTACTCTTCTAAACATTTTCATTTCTGTCAAAAGGTACTATATGCAACCTTGAAGTCAACCTCAACTCTTCCTTCTCCCCAAGTTCCCAAGTCACTGAGATACAAATTAAAAATGAAAATGTTTTTGCCCTCTGTTGCATTCCACATCACAGCATTTTGCATTTTTTTCTTTTCTTCAGTAGCATAGCAAACAGTAGTGGCCACTGTTTGAGTTTTCATGAACTTCAGGATGTTTCATTACCCTCTCCTCTCCAGTCCATGCTTTGCTCAGCTGCCACAATGATAAGGTTTAACTTTGACGATATTATTCCTTATATGTCTTCTATACCTTCTTATTGTTTTTAGAATAACAATGAAAACTACTTAGCCTCTTATTTAAATTTTTCCACAATCTGTCTCCAGCCTATTTTTCCACACTTATTTGATACTACTGCCCCTCATGCATTCTATACTCTAGTCAAACTGTTCCCTGAACTAAAAATTCTATCCCCACATGCCTGGAATATTCTCTTTCATCCCTGTCACCTCTTAATATACTTCTTTCTTTCTTAAAGGTTTCTTCAGCCCAATTGTCTTCTCTTATGAGAATACTTTTCTAATATCCTTAGTTATAGATTATCTTATATTTACTTATTTATTGCCTTATTATGCACACACTCGTCAGTTCTCAGAATGCAAAGACATTTTCATTTTTTAATTTATAACTCAGTAGCTAAGAATAGTGCCAGCTCTTAAGAGTGCAAAGACATTTTCATTTTTTAATTTGTATTTCAATAGCTAAGAATAGTGCCTTTCCATAATAGGTGCTTAGTCAGTGCTTGTTGAGTGAATGAATAAAAGCCAATAAGCAAATATAAAAATATTTTTTAAAATTACATCCTTGAAAAAAATTAAAATTACATACATCATTCCTGCCTCTCATTTAACCTTTCTCCTTATCAATTTGACTCCAGCTAGCCTCACTTCTACCAAGTGTTTCAATTAGGGTAGAAATGTTTATGGATCAGGGCTAAAAATGGAGTTTCCCTTTTGGGAGACCAAGTTTCTTTTAAGATGCTAAATTTCTCAAGGGCTGGTCTTAGACACTATGAAAGTCTTATTCATAATCTGTGAAATAGGAAAACTGAAAAAAAATTTTAAATTGCAAGTTTGAAAAGATTTCAGCTAGGATTTCTCTGACTCCCTTACCTCTTAAAATTGTCCAGCCTTTGGCCAGATTGGTTTCTCTGAGCTTAGCTGAGCTGCTTCTTGGATGATAAATCATTCACAAGGGGACCCATAAGCTTTTTCACCTTGATGAAACCTATCAGAGAATATGCTTTGCTGGTTATTAGTCACCTCCACAGCATAAAGAGAATCTTAGTAGAGGTTAAACTTGCATAAACCTTATGCAAACAGGATGATAAAAGCCATCAAAGTTGATGGCATATGAGATCACTTGAAGGAACTGAGAATGGTCACTGTGGAGAAGACAAGACTTGAGTTGGGGCTAGAGCCTTCTCATGATTTTTTTCAGGAATTTTAGGGAGACAAATTTGAACTTGTTCTGTTTAACTCCAGAAGGCAGATCTAGGAGCAATAGGTATGTTGTAGAGAGGGAAATTTACATTTAATGTAAGGAAGACCCTCAAGAAGGTGTGAATTCTTCCTGACTGGTAGTCTTTAGATAGAGGCTGGACAGTCATTTGTCAAAGATGTTGTAAGGAAGAGTGTTTATTGAATAAAAGTTCCACTAAATATTAACCTCTTTTCAACCTTTAAATGTTGTAAATATTAGGTCTTAATTTCCTTTTTCTTTCTCTAGCACAGTGTTTGCACATCAGAGTACTTAATAAATGGTGATTGAACAAAATAAATGAGTTTCATCAAAGGGATAGAACCAAAACTAATTGTCAGCTAGTAAATAGATTCTAATGGTTGAATTAACCAGAACAGAAAAAAAAATCTGTTGCAACAAGCACTTTTAAGAGAAGAAGCTTATAAAAATGCATGGGAAAGGTGAAAGAGGAAACAGAAATGTTAAAATAACATGGCTCAGGCAAAAGTCCTTGCTCCTTTGAGGAGCTTAGTGTGAAGGAGGGTGTAACTTCCAAGGTTTGGTGACACAGAAACTGGAGGATGCCAAAAGAGTACATATCAGTGCCAAGGAGTCATCTGAAGTCCAGGGAAGAAAACTTTACAAGACCAAAACAAAATAAACCCAATAAAAATCCTTGTTAAGTCCTAATGGACATCAAGATGATTCCAGAGCACTATGTCTGGAGTCAGCAAAACCAGAGTTTTCTATCTATCCACCTATTTATTTATTTGTTTATTGTCTATTGGTTGTGTCTGATTCTTTGTGATCCCATTTGGGGTTTTCTTGGCAAAGATGCTGGAATGGTTTGCCAGTTTCTTTTCCAGTTAGTTTTATAGATGAGGAAACTGAAGCAAACAGAGTTGTCACTTGTCCAGAGTCAGATAGCTAGGACATATCTAAGGCCACATTTGAACCCAGATTTTCCAGACTCCAGGGTGAGCATTCAACTCACTTTACCACCTACCTGCCCCTATCTTTATTATTATTAATTCCAAATCTTTCCCTCTTTTCACTGCAGTGGGCACAAGTTGTTTATATGCATTACTCCATTTGGTTTTTGCAACAACCCTCATGGAAAAGTAACAAGTTTATCTCCCCAACAACCCTGTGAGATAGGTAATAGAAGTATTATTTTTTTAATTAAAACTTTTTTTTTATTTTCAAAATATATTCATGGATAATTTTCAGCATTTACCCTTATAAAACTTGTGTTCTAATTTTTTCCCTCCCTTCTCCCCCACCCTCTCTCCTAGATAGCAAGTGATCTAATATATGTTAAACATGTGTAATTCTTCAGTAACAGAAGTATTATAATTTTTATTTTAAAGAAAGGAAAACTAAAGATCAGATAGCTGAAAAGTTTTGTCATATGGTTATTCAGATAATAAATCCAGAAGCATGGTTGTTTTAACCCAGGTCTCTCTTTACTCCACATTTAATATTATTTCTTCTGTACCATACCATCACTAAGACACAATGGCTGCCCTTTAGTATAGGAGTTGGTGGGGAGAAAGGAATAATGACATACTTTAAAAAAGTGCCAAGTTGAGCATGATAGATGCACGGAGACAGGCATAGGAGATGAAAATTTCAGTTTTATTTATGTTAAGAGGATCATTCCAGTGGTTCCTCCTCAGGCCTTATAGATCTGAATGTTGACAATAATGACATTCTGAAATGAGGCCCTCATCTCTAATGGTAGGATGGTTTACAGTTCCCAAAGAAAAGCTGCTTTCTTTAACAAGTAATGGTTCTGTTGCCTCCAAAGAGTCTGCTTCCACTTCCAGAACTTTTTAAAAATTGTAACATGTATATTTCACTTGTTCCCACTAAATACTCCATTTAATAAGTCTCCAGTCTATAAGTCTTGAGCCTACTTTAGTATCCTAGGATTTAAAGCTGGCAAGGACCTTAGGACTCATCTTTTACAACCCCTTCATTTTATAGAGGAGGAAATTTAGTCTTTAATCAAGTAAGAGCTGTTGAAATGGTTTTCCAGAAAATCTGCTCCATATTAAATCCAGTAAATCTCTGGTAATGAGAGCAGATAGAGAGGAGAAGGAAAGGAGCTGTCACCATAGCAAAAAAAAAAAAAAATTCCTTCTACTCTCTACCTTCCTTTGCTCTGCTGAGGTCAGACCTCAGGCAGGGTTTGAGTTTTTGTTGATGGGCCAGTTTAATCAGCCAAGAGATGCTCTACCAAAAAAAAAAAAAAAAACCAGCCTCTGCCAGACATCCACGGCCTCTCCCCTTTTGTAGGGGAGAAGTCCTTGAAAAAAAATCTTTTAAATGGCAAATCAGCAGCAATAGTTGAAGCTATTTCAATAATAAAGGGGAAAATGCAATTAACCTTTTGTGATTGACAAGCAAAGTATGATAAGCCATGTTGTCTTGGCAACATGAACAACTTTTATTTTCTTGTAAAAGGTCAAGTGATTAAATTTTTCAGTGTGTTTTATTTAAGAAAAAAAATTATACTCACTGAACTTAGCTTTTAAATTTAGAGGAATATTTAGGTTAGACCCAGACATACATCCCTCATTCCTACCCCCTTCCAAGGTTAGGTGTCTTTACAGGAATTATACTTTCCTCATGACAATGATGTTCAAATGGTTTTGGATTGGTCCTTTCCATCAGAACTCCAGCCTGGGCAATGTGCTCACTGGGCTGGGAAAGGCCCCAGAAGGTACTACCTCATCTGCTTTTATCTAGTCATGTAATCCATCCAACAAAGACCATCTAATTTTTAAAATTCTCCAAAGAGGTTACCATACCTCCCTCCCAAAGGGAGATAGATCGAGCATTTCTATGGTGCCTATTTTGTGCACTATACTAATAATAGCTTTTTTACAATACAGCTTTGCAAAATACCTCATTGGCTGCCTCTTAATCCATTTGGCTATTTATTAATAGCCAAAAATGTTGTGAATGAATTATCTTGGAAATTTATTTGATTTTATTTGCCCTACTTTTTCCCTATCAAGTGAATTGGGATAAGTGGAGAATGACAGGTTGGGAGAGGACATTAGATATGTGATCCTGGAATTCCTGGTATGAAAACTTCCCATTGATTCAGACCAGCAGCCCATTTATAACTTAACAGTCTCAAATTGTGTCATGCAGTCCTCCCTGATGTATAAATAATTTGCCCCAGCTGCATAATGTGAGTAAAAGGTAGACTGGACCAATTGAGCTGCTGCTTCTCATCCTGAGAGCATTTTTACCCAAGTCATGCATGCACATGTTGGATACTTTGCAAGTTCATCTTAGATTTTAGTAGATAGTAATTCAGCATGAGTCAATGTTATGGTTAGTATGGTAATCAAGAAACCTGTCATGCAATTGTTCAAAGTCATGCAATTAATACAAGAGAGATCTAATTACCAGAGCATAGGGAGATGATCATCCCACTGTACCGTGTTCTCCTCAGGTCTGAACACATCTGGGATACTGTATTTGCTTGAGGGCATCGCATTTTAGGAAAAACCTCAATAAGCTGGAAAAAACTCAAAGGAAAATAATTGATCATGTAAGCATCAGTTAGAAACATCAGGCATGCTTCCCATGGAAAAAAAAAGACCTGGGAAATATTGGGAGTGGGGAATGATGGCTAATTTTATTGTTGATAAATAAATTATTAATCATAATGCAAATAATTTTATTAATAGTAAATATAATAAAAGTATAATTATGGCTTGCAAATTAACTTATATGTAATGTCTCCTTTAATCCTAAAAATAACCTAGTGAGGTATATGCTATTATGAATGATGAAGAAACTATGGTTCAAAAGACGTAGGTTGACTTGCCAATTATTAGTGTCTGAGGTGAGGTTCAAACTCCATTTTTTTTCATCTATTAGTACCCATGTATATCTACGGTCCATCTTACCTTTTCCATTTTGATAACTTATAGTTTTGATTTTTTTCCTGAGGTATTCCATGATTCAAAGCATCATCAAGAGGATGTTGACGTCCAAAAATTAACTTTTTGCCAGAGTAAGCAATCTGGGATTTTAGGATGCCATAAAGTTTCCCATATTCAAAACAGCTTGCTTTCTTCTTCCTCTTGTTTAATTTGGTGCCCAGTCTATTTGTTCATTTTTTAAACCTTAATATTTTCCAATTTTATTTTTCCAATTATGTGTAAAGATAGTTTTCAACATTCATTTTTGTAAGATTTTGAGTTCCAAATTTTCTTCTCCTTTCCCTTCTACCTTCTCAAGTCAACAAGCAATCTGTGTACAATGTTTTCCTGTCTCTGTTCATTTTATTCCACATCAATTCATAAAAGTCTAACCAGATTTTTCTGAAATCATCCTGCTGATCATTTCTTGTAGAACAATAATATTCCAGTTGATGGACATCCCCTCAATTTCCAATTCCTTGAGTCTACAAAAAGGGCTATTACAAACATTTTTATACATGTGAATGCTTTTTCCTCTTTTATGATCTCTTTGGGATACAGTCCAGTAGTGATGTTGTTGGGTCAAAAGGTGTTGTTTGTCCTTTGTGTCAGGGAGATGATATCATGACATGCAAGTGAATTGGATTTAAATGAGGGAGGACTGTGCAAAGTCACCTGCCTTTGAAATATTTTCATGGTTAAAACAGCAAGATTTAATGGTTGCTTGGGTACACAGAATAACAAGTTGAGGATGACATGGAGGTTGTGAGTCTGGGTCACAACTAAATGGTACAGAGATAGAGCACCAGTTTTAGGCTCAAGAGGAAATGTGTTCAAATGCAGCCTCAGACATCTAACTGGCAGTGTGATTTTAGGTAAGTCTTTTGACCCTAACTGCCTCTGAAAAAGAAAAAAAAAAAGTTATTAGCCAGAGTGGCTGAGAGAAAGGAAAATATCAGGAAAGTCAAGAAGAGGTGAAAGTTTAAGAGTTCTGCTTAGCACAGGTTGAGTTTGAGATGCCTATAGGGCATCCAATCTAAGATGCTAAAAAATCAGTTGATGATGTGAGAATGGAACTCAGGAAAGAGATGAGGGCTGTCAAGGACATCTTTTTAACTTTTCTCATGATTTTATGGAGATAAAAAAATGAGCACATGGGTCAGGAGCTGCTGTTTGGCCAAAGTCCTATTTTTTACTTTTTTTTGGTAAATATTGAACCTAGCTTTTGGGTTTGCCTTCCTTTTCATAATTGTCTCTTCTCTGAGATATCTTGAAAATTGACCTCCAAATTCTTTTAGAACAGGAGTTCTTAACAATCTTATGAAGTCTTAGTTGCCTCTATTCATAATTGAAGGAAATACTCAATTTTAGTTAAAGGTTGAAAATAAAGCTGTCCTTTTCTTTCTGTCCAAGATTACAGGACCTCTTGAAATCTCTCCACAGGTCTCTTAAAATGCCCATGGACCCTAGATAAAAATCCATTGCTTTAGAATTCCATCTTCTCTTTTTACGTGAGATTAGCTTAATAAGTAATAATTTCTTAATAGTCATTCAGCAAATACTGAATGTTCTCTGTGCAGGGCCCTATTTGGAATATTATATGTAAAAAAGGTTCTGTTCTTACCTTCAGGTTATATAAAAATAAAAATGAGACAATCCCTGCTCTTAAGGGATATGTTTTCTACTGGAAAGGTATAGTATGTTCACAGGCAAGGTAGGTACAGGTTACATAAAAAATATTGAGATGGTGCTGAAACCTATCAGGGAAGGAAGGACCTCAAAAAAAATCCTAGATGTTCTGAAATGTGCAACAGCCTTCCAGACATGGGAACAGCTTTCAATCAGAGGCTCTGAGGATAGAGGATGAAATGTCCCAGGTGAGGAATGGCAAGCAGTCCAGTTTGGCTGGTCCTAAAGCCTGAGAGGGGAAGTAATGTGTAACCAACATGGAAATACAGTCTGAAGCTCAATTGTGATGGGCTTTAAGTGGCAAATTTTAAAAAGATGTATTTTATAGTGTTTTGTTTAACATTGTGCTAGGTGCAAATACAAGGCTGAAACTAAACATAGCTCCTACCTACCCTCAAGTTGCTTATAATCTAAAAACAAGAAAATTGACTTGGCTTCTTTTTATTTTTTTATTCCTATGTTTTTCATTTAGTATAGAGCAGTATATGTGACATTTTTTTAAAAAAGAAAATATCCCTTTTTCTTTGATATTTTCTCCTTTCTTACCAATAAAAACTTTAAAACCCCTAAAAATATAATTTAGATATCTTCCCCATGCAAAGTTTTGGAGCCATCTGGTGGAATGAACTGGACAATCTTGATTGGGATCCAACAAGGTAACTTATTTTTAGAAATGTCTTAGAGAACAGCAGTCATATCCTTTTCTTTCCTTAGCTTACCACATAGCCATTCATATAATGCTAAATTGTCTCTGTGTTATTAATATATCAATAAACATTATCTGTATCCATGAAAAAAAAAATCCATCATCTCCAGCACTTATTTTCATGGTGGGTGTGTTTGCTTACATTCACTTGGAGTGCTGCAAGGGGAGATGACTAAGTGTCTCAACAGAGGATATTTCCTGTTGCCTTTAGGCATGGGTTGAAAACAAATATTCCAACTCTTTTATTTGCTCTTCAAGGAGAATCTGTGAGCCATTTACTCTTCCAGTTAACATTTTTATGTCTTCAGATTTCATTTACTGGGAAAATGTCAATATAAATTCCCAACAGCTCCTATAACAATGTGTCAGTTAGACAAAATCACATGTTAAAAAAACCAACAACTGAATGCTTATAGATGATTTAGGATCCATTATTCTTATCACTCTTTGCCCCTTACCTTCCACTCCACAATCACTGACATAGCAGAAGACAGTTGCCTATATCCCAGCTTTTTAAACTGTGTGTGGTTAGCGCATATGAGATCTTGTAACTGAATGTGGAGGTTGCAAAATTATGATTTAATATCACCAGGTGTTTGATTTGTATACCTATTTTATGTACCTGTGGCCTTTTATAAACCTGGATATGTAGATATATCCAGGGCCACATAAAAATTTCTTTGAAGAAAAAGAATCTTGAGGAGAAAAAGTCTAAAAAGTCCTGGCCTATATAACTAAGTGCCATTTTATATTTCTCTCTTTCATTGGATTTCCAGCATATAGTAGTCAGCAAATGCCCTTTATTGATGGCCCTCTAATATCTTTTTTAATTTGGTAGAACCTGGTAGAGGTTGTATTGCTCAAGCCTTTTAAGAATCCAAAATCACCCAGCTGTCAAAATGAGCTATCACAATATGAGAGTTTTGTGAAGTAGAAAATTGCATAGTAATTCAGAGAAAAGTTCTGTTTTGTTTTGTTTGAAAATCAGGCTATATAGGAATTTAAAACAGGATAGGAGAGCTTCCTCAGATTAACTAGGCTATAACCAGCACACACACACACACACACACACACACACACACACACACACACACACAAAAGATATAGTTTAACTTTGTGGAGAATAGAGCAGTTTCATTATGGTATGTCAATAGTGTTATTGCAAAATAATTTGGTCTGAGAAAAATTATTTTTATAGATAAGAAATAATAAAACAATAACTAGACATTGTCTACTGACATTCTAACCAACAAACTTGGTTGAAAATATGGGTGAAGCTACTCTTTGAATCCCTAGAAATGTAAAGAGAGTACTAAAAAATCCAACTAAATTATGTCTGGAGAACAGAATGCAGAAATAATTTGGTTTTTTGTGGCTTCACCCTTTTTTCAGGAATACAGTTCAACCGTAATCCTATCTTTGAGGTTTGCTACCTAATAAGGCACTTAATAAGTATGTATTGAATGTGAATTCTATATCTAGAACCCCTCTTTTATTATATTAGCCAAGCTATGAATGCTGAGTCTTATCTATAGAATCCTGCTGTAGAATTGGAAATGAAAGCAAGCTATGCTGGTACAGTTCAGACTGGGCAGGACTGGGTTGTCTTTGACTCTCCAGCTGCCTCCCCGTTTGCTCCCTTCCTTTGATCTCTCCACCTGCTACTTAACATAATACCAGCTAGACCCAAACACCTGTGAATGCTCTCAGTAATATACTATGTCAGGGGGAGGATTCCCCAGACCAGCTATGGCAGATATCCATATATCTGTGCTTCCTACTAATATTGTTCTGTTCCATAGCACTAACTTCTTAAATGTTCTTTGTCATGAAGTACTTCATAGCACTACTCGTGCCACCAAAAGTTACCTGGGCTCTTGTATCTGCTGAGCCCATTACTAAATAAGCTCTAATATTGTCATCGAGAACTCCTAAAATATTAGAGTGGAAATATTTCCAGAAACTTTATAGCAAAGCTTTTTAAACTGTGGGTCTGAACTGAATGTAAGGGTCTCAGAATTATGATTTATTATCAGTTAATATTTAATTCATATACCTATTTTACATACCTTTATACCTGGAGTCGCATAAAAATTTCTTGGCTGAAAAGGAATTGTGAGTGGAAAAGTTAAAAAAGCCCTGATAGAGATCACAGGTTCTCAATATAGGTTCTGTGGACCAGATTTCATGAATTTGAATGGGAAAAAAATTGCATTCTTATCTTGAATAAGCTGTAACTGGAAATTTAGATTATTAATTTAATTAATAAAAATCATTCTGAGAAAAAGTCTACAGACTTTACCAGACCACCTGGTATTATTCCTTTCTCTAATATTTTATAGCTTGTTACATTCCCTCCAAGAGGAGGAATAGAAATGTATTCAGTGTATCATGTGATTCAAGTCTAGGTTTATCACACCAAAAAAAAAAAATCAGTCTTTCCTTCCTTCTAAAAGATTTAATTTAGTATATAAAAAGTCTAGGTCACTACTCATATTTAATTTTGAGGGTGTTTTTTTTTTAAATAAAATTTATGAAGTAGCTTGGTGTATAAAAATTCTGGAAGTGGTATCAGGAAGATGTGTTCAAATACAAATTTTTATCCTTATTAGATGCGCAACTTGGGCAAGATAACTTTGTTGTTTGCCTTAGTTTCCTAATATGTAAAAAATGGATGATAATAGACAACTGTAACTTGGGCAACATAATTTTATCTGCCTCAGTTTCCTTATCTATAAAAATGGATGATAATATCCCCTACTTTGCTGGGTTATTGTAAGAATAAAATAAGATAATATTTGTGAAGTGCTTTATATACTATGTGTTATCATTATTATTGATGTTAATGTACTGAAATATCAATTCTAGATTATAAACCCCCAAACTTCTATTGTCATCCTCTAATTAAAAGGAATAATTGTGATAGAAGAGAAAGAGATAAATCTCTTCCTAGCTGTGTTTCCTTGGTCAGGTATTCTTCCTCTATGAGCTTTGGCTGTCCCATAAAATGAGGGGCAGCTAGGATCGCCCACCCTAGAGGAGAATCTGAGTTCAAATCCAGCCTCAGACACTCATTAACTGTGTGACCCTGGACAGGTCATTTAACCCCCATTTGCCTCAGTTTCCAGTTGAATGAACTGGAGAAGGAAATGGCAAACTACTTCAGGATCTTTGCCAAATAAGAAAACCCCAAAAGTGGTCTTGAAGCGTTAGATACACCTCATCAACAGAACAACAATGATAACAAAATGAGGGGGATTGGACCAGATTTTATCCAAAGTCCCTTCCAGCTGAAAAACTCTGTAATCCTAAAATACAGAGAAAGACTACTTCTAGGTCAGGTGAGAAGCAGACTTTATTACTATCCATTTATAACTATAATTATTGATAAGTTATAATTTGTCACATCTATTTCTTGGATACATTTTGATATATTTTGTGCATGTAGCCCAGTTTAATTAAGGAAACATTTTATAAAAGCATATAGTTAATGAATATGGTATCTAAAAAGCCCATTATATTAAATTCAAGTCATGTCTCGTTAACAGAGAAAATGGTATTTTTAATGGACTCTATATTTCTAACCTGTTAATTTATGTTGAAGAGAAGATCTGATAATGGCTTTTAGGAGAGTCAAGACCAAGAAGCATAGAATATTAATTTTCTTCATTCCCGGAACGGGAACAGACTGGTCTAGTTATTACCATATTTACTCACATAATACTTCTCTCCCTCCTTCAGTTATTTTCCTGCTAAATGGGCTTGGGGAAAGGAAGGGAGAATTATGGATTGATGTGGTCCATCAAGGTGGCCCAGCAACAGAAGGGCACGCAACAGAGCAGTGAAAAAGAAATGAGGTTTTCAAGATAGTCGAGAATATTAGAGTTAATATTAAAAAGAGATCATGGTGACCATCAGAGGGATTCTGAGAATACTCATGACATTGTAAATGTTAGACTGTCCCATTTCCATTATATGTCCCATTATATAGTGTTGGATCCATTTTACTGTTCAATAATAATCCAGATTTTTATCAGTGAGTGCTAAAGTTTTTCCATTAAGTTTTCAAAACAAATGTAATGGAATTCCCTGAAGATGGTAGCAAAAATACAAGTAAATACCATCTTTGTCCTTCAGTTTTGTCTCAACCTGGGTCTCCAAGAAACACATTCATTAAAAAAGCATTTGATAAGTACCTATGGTATGCCAGGCACTGGGCTAGTAGTAGACACAAAAACAAAAATGATACTGACCTTTTCCTTTAAAGAACTTATATTCTATTAAAAGAAATAACATGAATCTAGAAATAAATCTAAAATATATGGAAAATTAATAGTAACAATCAAAATAATATTTAATATAGTACTTACTATGTATTGGGCACTGTGTTGAGCTTTTCCCAATCATTTGATCCTCACAATAATCCTGGGAGACATGTGCTGTTATTGTCCCCATTTTACAGATGAAGAAAACAGAGGTTAAGTGATTACCTGAGTAATTTCCAGAAGGAAGGGGCACTAGCAAATAGGGTGATCCAGAAAGGCCTCAGGGCCTGGAAGAAAGAGCTTTCAGTTGAGCTTCGAAGGAAACAAGATTCTAAGAGGCAGAGGTGATAATCATAACCACATTGATGTGCCATTTCCAATTCACAGTGTTTTTTCTCATAACAACAACCCTCTGAAGTAGGAAGTATAAGTTTTATCATCCTCTGCTTTACCGATGGGTCTGCCCATAAGATCAAATGAGATAATATTTGTAAAGAGATTTGCAAACCCTAAAACATTATATAAATCACACAGCTAGTAAGTGACTGGAGTGGGACTTGTATTTATCCACTAGCCTAGACTAATAAAGGGAATTCAAGTGCTAAAAAGGAGTACTGGGAAAGGCAATGATGTTGGTCTACATGGGGATGGGAAAATAGACCAATGATTTCATCAGCATGGGGAGTGAGGAAATGCTTGTAGTTTTAAACTGTTATTTAGAACAGACGTGTCATAAAAATACAATGAAACATGGGTAATATCAATATGTTTCTAAGTCAATATGAAGTCTTACAGTGTTTAGAGGCCCCTGTTTCTCTTTGAGCATGACCAATATATATCAAAATTAGAACCTGAAGCCAGATCTTGATTCCAGACTTAGCTCTCCATCCACCACACCATGCTGTCTCTCTGTTCATAGGATAATTAAATGTAGATATAGGGAAGACCTTTAATAGTCATCTGGTCCAATTCTATTATCTTATAGATGTGGAATCCACACCTGGGGAAACTTAGTGGAAATCTATCCAGTATCTCACTGGTAGTAAGGAGCACAGCTAGAGTTCAAATCTTCCATCTCTGAATCCTGAGTTCTTTGGTCTCCATCCTGTTGTTTCTCCATCCCTGCCCCCCCACCTCTCCTCTCTTCTCTCCCCTTTCCCCCCTTCCCTATTCCTCCTTCTCTCTCCCTATCCTCTCTTTCCCTCCCTCTTTCTTCCTCTCTCTCTTTTCCCCCTTTCCTTCCCTCCCTACCTCATAAAAAGTAGAACACAAAGAATCCATCACTAGATGGCGTAACATAACAAAAAAAAAACTTTAATAAGTAAAAATTTTTTTTTTTTTTAAATTCAACTCCTAAACTAGAAACTAGGTACGAAAAAGTCAATTCCCGCCCCCCACCAAAATCAACATTCTTGAGAGTTCTAGGGAATTCCATATCTCTAGATTTCTTTTAAACTGTTTTATGATATCCCCAAAATCCTATCAAAGGATCCCAAACTGGTAATGGTTTTAGTCCATTATCAAACAGATTGAAAAATGTCAGACTTTTGAAAGATGTGACATTATATGAAAGGCAGACTTTGATGGGACAGCTCATGTTCAGATCACAGGACTGCAAAGATATAAAAGAAACTTCAGAGTTTATAGTTTTTACTTTCTTTTTATATATGAGGAAACTGAGAACTAGAAAGATTAAGTAGCCTAAGGTCACAAAGATTTTAATGGACAAAACCAGGATTTATTATATATGTGTGTGATTTTAATGTGTGTATATATAATACATATTATATACATATACATATATATTTATATATGCATAAATATCTTTATCTATCCATCTCTATCACAATATCAACAAAAATCTACTTTCTCTCCCTTATTCTTCCTTATCTTACTAGTTTGAAAGAAAAAAAAAACCTGTTAAAACTTGAATTGTCAAGCAATAACCATGTTTTGTGTGTGTGTGTGTGTGTGTGTGTGTGTGTGTGTGTGTGTGTGTGTGTGTGTGAATCCACACTCTAAAACTGTTCTAGAGATAGTGGACATATTTCATCATATGCCCTCTGGAATTATGATTGGTCCTTATATTGAACAGAGTTCTTAAATCTTTCAAAGTTGTTTGCCTTTTCAATAGTGTTATTTTTATGTCATTCTCCTGATTCTACTCATTTCATACAAGTATTCCCAGATTTCTCTGAAGCCATCCCCTTCATTATTTCTTATATAGCACAATAGTATTACATCATATTCATATAACATAACTTATTCAGTCTTTTGCCAGTTGATAGGCATCCTCCCAATTTCTAATTCTTTGTCACCATAAGAAGAGCTACTCTGAGCATATTTGTGTATATCAATTTAAAAAAAATTTTTTTAGAGTGTATAATAATGGTATTGCTGGCTCAAAAAGTATGTGTAGTGTTTAATAGCTTTTGAGACATAGTTCCAAATTTCTTTCCAGAATGGCTAGATCAGTTCACCGTTCTACCAAAAGATTAATAAAACTCTTTTCTCACTATCCCTCGAGCATTTGTCACTTCCTTATTTTGGTCAGTTTTGCCAATTTAATGGATGTGAAGTAGGATCTCAGTTATTTTAATGTTCCTTTCTCTAACTGTTAATGATTTAGAGTATTTTTATGTGGCTATTCATAGCCTATATTTCTCCCTATGAAAATTGCTTCTTTGTATCCTTGAACCATTTATCATTTGGTGACTAGCTTTTATTCTTGTAAATTTGAATCATTTCCCTATATATCTTAGAAATGAGAACTTTATCAGAGAAAATTGCTACAAAGTTTTTTTTAATACCCACTTCTCTAATTTTAGCTACTTTGACAAAACCCAGAATTTTAATCCATGAGATAATTACTTAAATTCTCCGAACCCATTTTCTCATCTATAAAATTGATATATTTGCACAACTTCAAATAGCATAGTTTTTGTAAGAAAAGCAGTTTTAAAACCATAAATCAAACTATTATTATTATTACATAGATGGAAGAGTTTGATAGGATATTATGAAAAAATTATTCCTACATTGAAAGGCTTGAAAACAATACTTTTTTTTGAAATCTATAATTCTGTTGTAATTTTTATTTTTATTAAATCTTGATATTATTCTTGCATAGAAAGCTGGCTCCTTATTCAACCAAAACTTTTGTTCAAAAATCTCACCACACTAATATTTTGCAGACTATACTCAATGGTTCCTAACTAACTGAAAAATAATATTGGGATAAAGAAAAATTGGCAAATTTAGAAGTCTCCAAAGTTGGGCAGTATTTGTCTTCCAGATTATAATTCTTCAATACGTATGTGTTTCTTTTTCCTTTCTTGCCACTTCACCCATCTGATGAGTGGTTAATCTGTTTGGCATCTTGGTTCTACATACTTTCCACTGAATAAGTGTGATTCTATGATAAATATCTGAACTAGTTATTTGCAGTCCATTACTATCCATTACTATCAGGAGGCATAAAGTGGCAGAGACGAAGGTGAACTGAACAAAGAGAGACTTGTGCATCATCAGTCAATATGCCATTTGTTGATACAAAAATGTAAGAATAGATAAACTAGAAGAAACACAGATATACCCTGTTTTTCAATTGTCAATTCTTCATAATCTCAATTTGGAGTTTACTTGGCAGACACAGCTGGAGTAGTTTATCATTTACATTTTATTTTATTTTTAACAAATGAGGAAACTGAGCAAACAGGGTTAAGTGATTTGTCCAATGTCACATAGCCACTAAGTATCTGAGGCTAGATTTGAACTCAAGTCTTCTTAGGTCAGTCTATTCACATAGCTAGCTGCTCCCATATGTGATATACACCTGTCAAAAAATTCTATAAGTTAGGAGCTTGAAGAAAAATAAAATAAGCTAATGGCCTTGTCTACCAGTTCTCTTGAGTTCAAAATCTTGTGTGTCAATTCCCTTAGAATGAGGGAATCCTTTAGAGCATTAGGTGAGTATTCCCTTGACTTTTACTATTTTGATTAAAAACCACAGTGTCACTATATGCACAAACTCATTTAAATTCTCTCCCCCTTAGTTTTCTCATCTGCAAAATGAGGATGATAATAATAGCAGCTACCTTCCAGAATGGTTGAAAGTCTAAAATGAAATAACACACGTGAAGTACTATGCAAACCTTGAAGTTCTATGTAAATGTTAACAACTATTATTATTATTATTATGATAGTTGTTTTCAAGTGTGGGTGAAGGTTAGCTATGTGGAAGAGACACTAGATTAGATTTTTTTTTTCTTCTTGGCCCCACAGTAGGAGCAATGGAGAGGAAATTTTTGGCTTGAAATAAGGAAAAACTTTCTGAGATTCAGAGGCTCTTCAAACAAAGCAGCTTTGCCCTGAATGACTCCATATATGTTGGCTGTGTAAATGAAATTCTTTATTTCAGCAACAGTTTCGACCAAATTAACTATGAGACAGCTTTCAGTTCTAAAAATCTAAGCCTTTTTGATGCTGTTTTTTAATTTATTCTTCAGAGTGAAAATGATATTGTTTTAAGAATAACTTTGAGTAAATAAGTTTTTTTAAACTATAATTAATACCTACATTAACTACAAAGGACCTCTGAAGGAAGATGCTATCTGCATTCAGATTAAGAACTTATATATTGAAGTAGGTATAGAATGATTTTACATTTTTACATGGATATGTTTTCGTGTATATGTGTATATATATATATGTAAAATGTATGTGTATATATGTAAAAATCATTCTATATCTACTTCAATATATCAATTTTTTCATATACATATATATCTGTGTGTGAGGATAGCCATCTCAGGATATTTTATTATGGATTTAAAGGGAAAATCAAATTGTACATTATAGATTTGCAGTTTCATGTATAGTCATCTTTTTTTCCTATTCTACTACGCTTGTTTTATTTTTCTTTAGTTCAGAATAAAATAAAAAAAATTTTCTATGAATTCCAGCAATGAAGATTATGTAATCTTCCTTGGTAACTCATTTAGAGTGAATAGCTTTCCATCAGGAGCTAATGTTGCAGCATTGGTTTAATGTTTTCGCTCCTGTCATTAGTGGGTCATTCAGATTTGGTTTTAGAACTGTAAGTTATACACAGTGATCAATGGAATTCATATACTATAATTAGAGTGCATGTTGAGAGTACATAATCATTATATGCACAGTTGGGAATTGGATGGACAAGCAGCTATCTGTGAAGCTTAATGTCTATTGAGGGCTTGCACAGACTACATATTTTTAAAATGCTTGTTAAATCTAAATATTTGTTGCAACATTTCTGAACTTGGATTTTTAGAAGTTAAGCACAGATTATTCTAGCCTTCTGATGAACTCATACTTATTTAAAGGGTGTCAGCTTGTTCCTTACCACACCCTTCCCAAAGCTGCTCGGGACTGTAGCCCTGTCTCAGCTAAGTTTGTATTTCTCCAGTGTGATGGATAATGGCGTATGGTCTCAGATTTCAAGTTTGATGGTTCAGTTTAGCTGCAAACATATGGTTCATACTGTGAAACATTCTTTTTTTTCTTTCCCAAGGATTTTTTTCCTTTTTTTTTTTTTTTTAAATGTAGGGGAACATGTGTTCTTTCCTGAGATTCTCTGCCAGATTTAAAATGAATAGAAATTCTTTCCTGAATTGTGGTCTGAGATTCCAAATCATTAACTGGACATGGTGTCTGAATATGTTTCTAAATGGTGAGATTGAAATGCTATCACTTACCAGGGCCATAGTTCAGCTTTTCTGGGGTTTTCCTGCCAAAGTAGGAAAGCTACCTTGGATAGAGTACCCAGCCTAGAGTTAGGAGTTCAAATCCAGCCTCATATACTTCTTAGCTGTGTGACCCCAAGAAGTCACTTAATCCTATTTGCCCCAGTTTCCTCATCTGTAAAATGAGCTAGAGAAAGAAGTAGCAAACTACTCCAATATCTTTATCAAGAAGTCACAAAGAGTCATTTATGACTGAAATGACTCAACAACATTAAAAGGAACCAAAGGAAAGAAATGGAATACATATATATATAGATAGATAGATAGATAGATAGATAGATAGATAGATAGATAGATATAGATATAGATATAGATATAGATATAGATATAGATATATAGATATAGATATAGATATAGATATAATGCTCATCTGAGTCACATTGCAACCCTGTGAGGTAGATGTTGTTATATCTTTTTTTTTTTTTTTTTTTTTTCAGTTTCTACAGTTGAGCAGACTGAGGCAAAGAAAATTTAAATGACTTTCCCATGGCCATATAGCTAATAAGTATCGAGGCCAGATTTGAACTCAGGTTTTCCTTATTCCAGGTCCAGAGCTCTATCTGCAGGACTACCCCTCTACCACATGTTGTTTGGATAGTAGTATACGTACTATACATTCTATGGGAATAAGAAATTAATTTTCACCCATTTTTCTCAGGTGTGTATTTGGGGCATTATGGATAGAATGTTAGGCTTAGTGACATGAAGACCTGGTTTGAGTTCTGTCTCTAATATATTTACAAGATCAAATCCTTAACTCTTAAATACTAAATCACAATTGGGTAGTGATCTATACTGATATACCAGACCACTGCTAAGGACCCTCCAGGTTCTATGACTCTGGGATTCAAAATTTGCTTTGTAAGTCCAGGGTAAAGTTTTTGCGATACTATCTACCAGAGGATAGAGTATATGTCACAGTCCTTTCCTTATCCAACCAAATATAACTAGTTGCTCATGTTTAAGGCTATGAAGGCAGCATACAGAAGCTCTGCCTGTTCCCTTGGAGAAGGCCATTCTCAAGTCTTTGAAAGAAGCTCTCTTAAAAATGATAACAGGGGGGCAGCTAGATGGTACAGTGTATAGAGCACAAGTCCTGAAGTCAGGAGGACCTGAGTTCAAATCTGGCCTCAGACACTTAACAAGTCCTAGCTGTGTGATCCTTGACCCCAAATGCCTCAGTGCAAAAAAAAAAAAAAAAAAAAAAAAAAAAAGACAACAGGATGGACAACAGGGTATGGAGTATGAGGACATGATTCAAATCTTGGCATTGCTATTTACTTCCTGTAGGCTATAGGGGCAGTACACTTATTATCTCTTGTTCTATAAAAATGGGAAGAACAAAAAATAAAAATTTAAAAAAGAACAGCAACCTCCCCCCCAAAGTAAATTAAGATGGGCAAAATTGAACCAGGTCTGTAAATTGGTTCCAAAGCCATGATAATTCCATGACTAATCTGGCTAGGCAATTAATGCTATGACAAGACTTTCTTTGACACAGATTGAGACCTAATCAATGAAACATATTTGCCCAATGGTGAACAAGCAATTGTTGTCTAGTCCCACCCCCAAAATAACTTATTTAAGTAGGATTAAAAGGAATCTTTTTTTTTTTTTTTGTCCCGATGTCTCATACGGTTGGCCCTTAATAAATGCTTATTGCTAAGTTGATTTAATTTTTTTTTTCTATTTTTATCTCCCTCTTTCCTTCTGCTATTTACCTTGTGAGAGGCAGCTTGGTGTAGAGAATTGAGATCACTAATATCTAAATGTCTGAGACAGTGGAAATAAATATAGCTAAATTTTAGACATTGCTGACATTCATTGCCCCACCACCACCACCACCACCACAACTTCTCAAATCAGCCACTTGTTCCATTTGCCTTCCCATGTATTTACAGGCTATGCCCAAGTGATGATTTTGTGCTTGTTGTTCAAAAACTTTAATCATGTCCAATTCTTCCTGAAATGGGGTTTTCTTGACAAAGATACTAGAGTGGTTCACCATTTTTTCCCTTTCTAGCCCATTTTATAGATGAGGAAACTAAGACAAATAGGGATAAGTGACTTGCTCAGAATTAGATGGCTAGGAAGTGTCTGAGGCTGGATTTGAATTTAGGAAGATGACCTGATTAAGAGGACCTTATTCCAGGTCTATCACTCTCCACTGTACCATCCGTCCATCTGCCTCCGAGTAATGACCAAGAAATCTGTAGCTTTTAGAGCTGTGGCACAAGCTACCCAAACTATCAGACCCAACTTAGTCCTAGCACATTGCCTTTTGGTCTCTCCAATTATTTCTGAATTGCCCACCTTCTTTCTTGATGAATATACCTGAACCCTTGGATTCCACGGCTGCCTAATGCAGACATAGCATGCACTTCTCTCTCTCAGCTATTTGTCCACTTTTGTCATCCTGACTTCTCTGGCAATGCAAACACTAGTTTGGACTGATCTCTGCTTCTGCCCTCCCTGACGCCTGTTAGGATACCTACACCATATGTAACCAGGTAGTGGGTGCTTGGCAACTCTTTATATCATCAGATCAACAGCTGAGACAAGGAAATCCCAGGAGTCTGGAGAAGAGTCAAAATCAGCAAGAAACTTTCACAAACTCCAAGCTTTCCTGCTAAAGTACCAGCTCATCTTTTTTAGCAACAGTTTTCTTCCACCATGATCTCTGAATTATAAGAATTATAAGGGTGCCCAAAAAGAACTAACTTATTGACCTATATTTGGTATAAATAGGCCCTGGCATAATACAAGTGACAAACTGCATACAAAAACTATATTAAAAGATACCATCCAAGGGAAAGGAAATGAGCTTGTGACACAGGAAGAATAAGGTATACTAAGTAATCTGAAAAGACATAGAAGAAGCCCCCTCCCACACACACACACACATACTAGATTGGTTAGATCCACTGAGGATTATTTATAGAAGGATATGGATAGAAGTCCCTTAGGACAAAAAAAGTCTACCTACATATTATACATATTCATTATATGCATTTATACACATTATAAAATTTTAAGTTAATTTTTAAATTTTTATAATAATTTTAGATATAGTACTTTATGTGAATCTTTTTAAAAATATATTTACCCCAATGACATGTTTAAATAATTTAAACTTTTTTTTTCAAATTCTGAGTTCCAATTCTCTGCCATCCTCATTGAGAAGGCAAGAACTTTCATATGGATTATACATATGTTGTCATGCAAAACACATACATCATTAAGTCATATGCATTGTTAAAGAGATGCCCACATTGAAGTGCTTCCCTAAAGAAATAGAGAAGATGAAAGGAGGACATATAATCAAGGACTAATATAAAAGAAACTAGAAGGATAGGATCAGAGAAACTCAAATCTAAAATTATCTGAGGCTTACAAAAAAGGGATAAGGACAACAAAAAGGACTTCCTTTGTTTGGAGAATAAATAATAAATCCCTCTTCTGTTTGGATTCGGTGTAGGGCATGACCCTAGTGATTACACTTGGCAAACATATGTCTTGCAGTTTGATGCCTTACTGGATAATGACAGCAGATTACTGAATAATTTGATCATCATTATCTCTACTGTTGGATCTATTATCACATCTTGTACAGTCTTAACATAGTCATGGGAGATACCTTGTTAGAGGAAAAGACTTCAAGGCTGTCTTTTACTTTCCTGAGAGAGAGATTTAAAAAATAAACAAGCCATTCTGTTCAATTTGGCAAATATTCATTAAGCACCTACCATCTGCTGGCCGCCGTGGGGTGCATGGTGATACAGTGACAAAATAAGACAATTTAAACTCACTGAGCTTCATTTTCTATTGGAAATCCTCGCGGGGGGGAGAAAAAAAAGGAAGAGAAAAGGAATAAAGACACATTGCTCACATTATAATGTACATTTAAAATTGACAATCTGTTGAGTTAGTCCATAAATCAATCACCAAATATTTATTAATTACCTGCTGTATGCTAGACATTATACCAGGTGCTAGGGATGCAAACATAGAATTAGAATAATAGTTATCTTCAAGAAATGTATGTTCTTCTGGAATAACAATTACTAGTATCAACAAATCATTCAGCAAGCATTTATTAAGTACCTACTTACTATGTGATAGGCACTAGAGACAAACCAAAAATGAAGTCATCCCTATTTAAGGTACTTCCTTTGTTAGGGAAGATAGCATGTACACAGAGAGGTTGTTTGGTAATGGGGATACAGCATTGGGCTTGGAATAAGGAAGCCCTGAATTTGAATCTTATATAAGTTATGTAATTTTCTCACAGTGAGAATCTAAGCAAGTCATCCAAACTTTTTGTACTCTAATTTCCTCACCTGTAAAATATGGACCCATATATTGCAGTGGTGTCCATAAAATATTTCTTTTTAAGCTCCTCATTGTACATCCAGCGGTTTGGTACAGATCACTAATGAAAGAACTATAAAAAGACCAAGGCAAGAATTGCATAGGCTGAAAGAGTATGAAGGGGTTAAATTAGAAGAGCTCTGAAGTCCCTTTTAGCTTTCTCTACCCTATGCCAGTCAGTAGAAGTACAAATCCAAGAAAAAAAAAAAAAAACAACAGTCCTTACCCTCCAAAGAGCTTACATTCTTCTGATGAAAAGATAACTCCGCCATTTGGGGACAGATATTGTGCTAACAAAGATTTAAGGAAGAACTATTCAGCTCTTATTTTGTTTCCATCATCCCATCAAGGAGAATCATCTTGAAATTATTAGAAAGAGAGTAGAAGGGTGAGTAGCCTATGTCCTCATTTACCTTGCATGAAAAGACAGTGAGAAAGGAGTTAGCTACTTTTATTTAACTCTACTCCCTCAGCACAGGTTAGTTACGTATCAAAGTCCTGAAAGAACCAGCTAGTCTCATTTGAAGAATTGTGGTGAATAAGAGAAGTGTCACAAGACTAGACATGGAAAAAGATTATCCCAATTTTTCTCCAAAAGAGGGAAAAGGTCTATTCTGAAAATTATAGACTAGTGAGCTAAATGTCAGTCTTTGGCAATGTTTTGTTAGATTTTATACAGAAGCTTTGTAAATACTTAATGAACCCATGTTGAAGTTCTAATGATCATGGCTTTCTTTTCTGAGAACATCATGCAAAACCAACCTCATTTTGATAGAATATCTTGATCAATAAATAAGGGGAATTCTATAAATATAGTTTAATTGTATTTCTATAAAGTATTTTATAAAGTTTCTCATAATATCCTTATAAGATTAATGCAGGTTGTAACTAGTTCAACAACTATGCCTAAAGAGTACTGATTGATGTAGTAAAGGAACTAATCAGTTCTACCCCACCATCGCCCCCAACTGTGGATTTTTAAGAGTTGGGGAGGAAGGGGACCTCAGAAATACTATTAGATAAATGTATTAAACTAGCAGAGTCTGGAGTCCACTTGCTTCCATTTTTGCCTTATTTTTCTTAGGATCTGATGAGCTCTGGCCTATTCCCTGGTCTTTTTTTTTTTTTTTTTTTTTTTTTTTTTTTTTTTACTGTGTCCAGTGATGAATATGGACTTATAAGGCCTCTATCAGGTATTATAGCCTCCCTAATTATTTATATAAATGTGACAGTCTGCTCTAAATTAACCAAACTGGTTCATGAGTACCAATCTTAAAATTTTCAGTGAACGTTTATACCTCAGAAATCCCCAGCACTATAAATCAGGGCTTAATTTATTGTATGTTAATTATTTCAGAAATCCCCAGTGCTATACATCAGGGCTTAATTTATTGTTATATGAATTGTTTAGTCTTAAGAAAGTGATGGAGAAAATGCTAATATGCAGATTAAACTTAAAAGTGTGTAAGGGATATAAATTTGTGCATATATGTTATATGTGGACTTATACATAGCATATACACATATGTATAAGTTGGGTGCTTATATATAAGCATATGTTTATGTATATATGTATATAATTTTTTACAGAGTTCACTGATAAACTATTACCAATTTACTCCCACTCTAAGCTTTAGGTCCACTAGCATAAAAACTCAAAGAAACAAAATTCACACAGATAGCTAAGCTAGAAGGGAATTCCTAGATTACTATAAATGAAATTTTAAGTAAATGAAATTTCTTGATTTCATGGCTTTGAATGAATATCATTTTCCAAACATGGTATGATCATTTATCCTGGCAAACTAGGAAAAAAAAGTTTAATTAACAAATCATGAGCAGAGAATTGCTCATTCCAAAATGTTTGGAATTATGTTTTATTCCTTAGCTAGTAATTGGTTACCTGGGCAAAAAGAATAAATGAAAAGTAGAATTGGAAACAAATCCTGCAGAAAACTTTCTCCTATGTAAGAATCATCTATTTCTATTTATTGTCAGGTTACATAGTGGCTGTAGCTCTTGCTTTTCCCATGTTGCTTTGTTTATCTTTCTTCTTCCTGCTCTGAGAAGATACTTTTGACATATGTCATCCTCCTCCTTCTTAGAGGCTGACATTCCACAGAGCAGTCTTTGCCCCAAGCTTAGAATCCTAGAATTATGGAGCTGCGAGGAATTTTAGAGATCATCTAGCAATGCTAAACCAATCTTATTTTATGGATCAAAGCTTCTTAAATAGTGGGTTGCAATCCCATATAGTGTCACGTAACCAAATGAGGGGGGTCACAAAAAATTTGTCAACCGTAAAAAGGTTTCTGAATGCAATAACTAAAAATCAATTCAAAATCAAATGTGTGATGAATCCGAGGTGTTTCTCAACTTCACTGGAACCTTGGTTCTAAACACACAACATGCTTGCACAAATGCTGTAAGAAACAACTCAGCTCCAATTTGAAACAGGGTTGAATAAAAATTTCTCAGATCAAAAGGGGTTTGAAGTGAAAAAAGTTTAAGAAACTACAGGTAATGAAATTAAGACCAAAGAATAGAAGCGAATTTACCTGAGTTCAGTTCAGTACTTTTTGGCAAAGACTTATGAAATATAAAATCCAAGCTTACCAAATTTGCAGATGATTTAAAACTGGGAGGAAGAGCCAATCCCCTGAATGAAAGAAATTAATATTTAAAACCACTTTGACAGACTAGGATATGACCTGAATGTAATGAGGTGGTATTTAGTAGGAATACATGTCAAATTCTATACTTAAGCTCACACTATCACTTCTCAAGCATAAATTGGAAGAGATCTGGCATGACATTTTCCTATGAAAAATTCAATTTTTTGGTTTTAAAAAAAAATGGTCAGAGTATAAAACATGGCTGTCCCCTTCCTTCTTCTCCTCCCCAAAAGCTAATGCATTCTTAAGCTTTAATAGCCGAAGTCTCATGACTAGACGAAGAGACTTGTTGAGTTCATTTTTCAGCTATGTTTTGATTTTGTCTCCCCATTTGGGGTTTTCTTGGCAAAGGTACTAGAGTGGTCTTCTATTTCTTTTCCTAACTCATTTTACAGTTGAGAAAACTGAAGCAAATGGGAATAAGTGATTTGCCCAAAGTCACACTGTTACTAAGGCCAACATTGAACTCAGAAACTTGGAGAGATACAAAGGTACCATGTTGATGTCTTCTATCTTCCTAGTAAAAAAAGAAGAAGATAAAGAAGGAGGAGGAGGATAAAGAGGAAGAAAAATGAAGAGGAGGGAAGAAGAAAGAGAGAAGGAGAAGGGAGGGAAAGAAGGAAGGAGTTAGTATTAATATATTGTGGAGTCAGCATAGAAAGTTAAATTGAAGGAATTTGGGGGGAATTTTATAGAAACTGAAGATAATACATTAAGGCCAGCATATGACACAGAAAAAGTTTATAAACTCAGAAATACATAAAATATATGTATAACATTGTATAATACCAATACATTTTATCTTTTAATAGTGTTAAATACCCCATAGAAGAAAAAGAAAACTTCAGACTTCTCAGAAGGGCCAAACTTTTTTTACCCAGCTCTTTCCGATCATAGTAGCACCAGGCCCTTAACCTAGCAATGTGGAAGGGATAACTGTAGTAAGTAGTGGTGGTAGTAGTGATAGTTGTAGCAGCAATAAATAATAAGAGCATTTTAGCATCTTAAAATCCAAAAAGTGCTTTGTAAATATCTCATGTTATCATCACAACAATTTTATTAGATGGGTACTATTATTATCCTCATTTTGCAGGAGAGGAAACCAGGGCTGAAAGGTTAAAGTGACTTATCTAGGGCCATTGTTTTGTCTGAGGCAGAATTTGAATTCAGGTTTTCCTGATTCTAACTCTGTTATTTCCCCATCTGGGAATATAAGAAAAATAAAACGTATTTCATGTGTAAGGGACTACATGTGCCATAATATGAAAATAGGAGATGTCATTAAAAACAAGTGGTAGATTAATTTGGCTACAACTGTTAAGTGTATAAAAGGGAACAGTCTGAAATAAGACTGGAAACATTAGCAGAAACCATGTTATTGGGATCTTAAATATTGAGGCTGAGGATTTTATACTTCCTCTTAATAGCGATAGGGAATCATGAAAGATTTTGCAGTAGGAGAATAACATGATCAGATTTGTGTTCAGTAATAGTCTGGCAGCTATATAGTGCTGAATACCAGAGTGAAGTATGAGACACAGTCCTTGACATTAAGTAACTTATATAAGACCTTCTAACCAATATAGGGGAAACTTAGCTTAGTATCTTAAACTTACAGGAAAAGAGAGCATAGAGATCATCCCAACCAACTCTACTCATTTTATAGATAAGAAAAGCTAATTGCAGAGAAGTAATGTGATTTCCTATGATGGTACAGAAAGTAAGGATTCTCCAAGGTTAGATCACAGGCCTATTACAGCAGCATTTCTCCCACTTTGAATATATATATATGAAAGTGTCTAATGGGGAATTCAATTTGGATTCTATGTTACTAACTTATCTAACCGCTGGATGTCAGCACTGTTCTATCCCAAAACTAAGTGTATTTGTTTGTTTTTGCCCTTTTTTTCTCTATGTCCTGACACGTTAAAAAGGCCAATGTCTCCCACTGCATCCCAGGCCATCTCTGGTTTCTTATGTTGTGACTTACATCCTCCAGTAACTGGAGGAGGGAATGAGGCTGATGACTTTGCACAGCTCTGCCTCACTTAAATCCAGTTCACTCCCAAACCAAGACATCACCCTCCTGATTGTCATTGGTCCTCTTGGAGAATAGCAACAATAAAGCTGGGATGAGCACCGGGAGGAGGTTTGGGAGAGGACATGATTGACCAACTATTCAAATGTAATAATGACCACTGGATACTAATCTCTTTTCCCATTTGAGATTTTACTGCTTTGGACTAAAATCACTTATGGGCCTTCCTCTGTACCACACCCACCCCTTTTTTATAAGGCAAAATTGAAGGGAAAGATTCTCAAAAAGTTTATTTTACTAAGACTCCTGCATCTGCCTCAAAAGAGAAATAAAACCTTTTGGGAAAGGCACATTGTTTTATGAGGGACACATGCAGATATATTATGCGTAGCCTAGTGCTCTTAGTTGATGAGAATGCATTTTGACAGCTGTGCTATGCTGTCTGAAATTGGGAAGCCTGCTATATTTTAGATTTGCAGAGATTGTTAGATTTGTAGCTCAGCATCCAAAACTGGCATGGCTTTATGTCAAAACTAGAGATGGTAAAAAATAGATAGTTGAGGTTGAAAGAATGTTAGTTTATATCTCATAAATGTTTTGTAATGCTCCACTTTGAAATTCAGTTTTTAAATTACTTTAAAAGTATTGTGTAAAAAAACAAAAACAAACAAAAACCCAAACCATGGCATTCTTTGTTCTTGTCTCCCTCCAAGTACAAAAATCTGAGTGTTAGATACCATGAAAATATAGGAAATTTACTTTTAAAATAAGGTAATGGCTTTAGTTAAAGAGGTGACTGTTATCCTTGTGTGATTCTGAGGGTTATTTCTTTTATGGGGAGGGGAAGTAGTGCTGGGAGGTAAGTGAACTAGATATGCATGTGTGTATATTTGTTTCAGATTCCCATAGATCAGAATATGTACAGAAGTCTGTTTTAGATGCTAGGAAATTTGCCTTTCAGAAGTAAAAGTCCTTGATGCAAGAGAGCCCAACACCTTTTTCACAGAATGCTGCATGCTCTGTTGAAAGTTCACACACAGAAAGTGGAAATTTGTCATAAATCTACAAATACAAATACACCCATATTTTTCTCACATTGCATTCTTGAGTCGGTTTCAGTAGACCTTCTTTCCCAGAGTTGACTTTGCTACAAATGATAAAGGTGGATGAGTGGGAGAAGTATTTAGTGGATGGATAATGGTATTAACTTCCTTTAGTACCACACTAAACCTTAACATTAAAGCAGATTTGTATTTCAGGATATACCAATAACATTACAAGTCTCATTTGATGGCCAATGTCTTTCAAACACCCCTTTCTTTATTTCCAAAATACTGCCAAGGATTTCACCCAAAGAAAAGAAAAGAAGAAATAAAAAGCATAATATGTTTAACTGTAACAAAGTGTTTGCTCCTACTGTCATCAGTGTCCAGCAAATCAGAATGACACATTCAGTTAGTGGAGAAAATTCTGTAGCCAAAAATTTGCTGACCCATATTTCATTCATTATGCTAAGGATTGGGTTGTCTGGTGTTAGGAGTTGGAAAATAGCTTTATCAGAATTCCCCTAAACCATCATGCATACAAACCCAGGCCTGGGGCATGAGGAAATAAAAGCCAAACAGAAAAAAAAAACAAAAACAAAAAACAACAACACAGTAGGTACAACTCATTTTAATCAACAGTCAAAAAAACTCTGGCATGAGTTTGGGAAAGAAAAATGATAATTTTACAAGCTTATTTTCTTCCTGGATAGGCTGATTGAAATCCACACCCACCTCCTTATTATTATCCTTAAAATTAAGTTGAGCTACATGGCATAATATACAAAAAACTGGACTTGAGTCAGGAAAAACATGAGTTAGAATCCTGGCTCAGAATCTTACTAGTTGCATCACCCATGATGGCATGCCATTTAAGCGCTCTCAGACTCAGTTTCCTCATGTGTATAAAGGGGATAATAATAGCATCCATTTCATAAAGTTATTGGTAAATTCAAATGAAATAATAAATGCTAAACAAATCTAAAAGAGCTATATAAATGTTAGTTATTATTATTAGACATAATAATAAGAGCTAGCTTTTAAATAGAGCCTTTTGTGTGCCTCACATTATACTAAGCTCTTTGCAAGTATTATCTCATTTGATCCTCACACAACTCTGGGAGGTAGGTGCTATAATTATTCCCATTTTACAGTTAAGAAAACTGAGGGACTTAGCCAGGATTGCATGTCATGTAAGTTTCTGAGGCTGGATTTGAACTCAGATCTACTTGGTTTCAGGCTCAGCACTTTGTTCATTATACCATCAGCTAATATTAATAGTGGTGCGGCTGATAAGGCTTTTAATCCTTTCCCTGACCAAGTTTGAGAGCCACTTAGGACCATTCAACACCAAAACAGAACCTCAGAGCTCTAAGTTTTCAGTGGTCACCTAATTCAACTAATCCTCTGGCAAGCATCCTCTCTCCATCAAACCCAACAATGACCTCCAAAAGAGGAGGAAGGCCATTATCGCTCAGACCTTTACTGGGGATTTCTACTTTGGGCTGGCGCATCTGAGCTGAAATTTGCCTCTTTTCTTCTAATATGATTTGCTTGTGGTGCTGCTCTTTGGGACTAAGTAGCTCACTGGTTGGTTGCTCTTTGAAATAAGTGAGTTTTCTTCCTTTTAGATAAAGCATTCTCAGTTTTCTTCCTTTTAGATAAAACATTCTCAGTTTTCTTCCTTTTAGATAAAACATTCTCAGTTTTTTTTCTTTTACATATAACATTTTCAGTTTTCTCAAGCACTGTAACTATAGCCCAGACTAGAGAGGCCTTTCACCATTCTGCTTGCTCTTCTTGGATTCCTCTCTTAGAGACAGTTTGACATGGTGGATAGAGAAATCAGGTCTGGAGTTGGGAAGACAAGACTTCAAGTATAGCTCAGACACTTATTAGCCATGTAATCCTGTCTGCCCAATCTCCTCATCTATAAAATGAGGGAGAAAAAAAAAATGGCAAAGCACTCCAGCATCTTTGCCAAGAAGACTTCGAATGGGGTCAGGAAGAGTCCCAAGACTGAAATGACTAAGCTCCTTCCTAATTCTGGTTACTATGTCTCTCTCTCTGATTGAATGTTGCAAAGTCTCTGTCCACTTTGAAGAGACATTCAAATGACTTTTGAAGATGTCATTCAGCTCTGATTTGAGCTGAGCAGAATAAACAAAATTGTAAGCCCTTTAGCTTATATTTGTGTGAAGTAGAGGCTTTGGGGAACTTGGCTTCCATGACTAACCCTTAATCAGGGGGCGCTAGATTGAGCCCTGAATGGAAAGGCAAGAATATGAGCAATCTACATTCTACTCATTTAAGCTTTCCCTGTGGAGCTCAAGTCAGGTATCCCTGTGCCAAGTGGGATGAAACTGCCCTACTTAGGGACTCCCAAAATAACAACTGAAGGACAAACACCAACCATCAGGTTTGAAAGATACAATAATGGACCAAAAAAGAAGCAACATTGTTGCAATTCAGTTTCTCCCAGAAAGCTATTTGGGGAGATACTTGGGAAGCTCAGATCAGGAAATTCACAGCCCTTGCTCTGTGTGGTACTTTCTCCCCCACCTCCTCCTCACCCCGGGCTTTTCTCCTTGTGTCCTTCAGTTTGCTTTTTGTATCCAAGTAACAAGACAGAGCAAAGTGAAAATTGTAAGGCAGATTTCTGGTCAACATGAGGAATGATTTTTTAACAGATAATCAATAATGAAATATCCTACTTTTAGGGCTAGTAAGTCTCTCATTAATTACTTAAACTATTCAAAGCAACTCTATCTAGTTAATGCTTGGTCCTGGAGAACAAGGACAGGTAGGTAGCTGACCCTGGAGTCAGGAATACTTCTCTTCCTGAGTTCAAATCTAGCCTCTGACACTAGATTTGTGACCATGGGAAAGTAGGGAAAGTAGGGAGATTATTGGTATGTGACATGAGAAAAGCTGAATCGTATCACAGCATGGTAGTCAAGTGTAAAAAGCCTTCATCCCCCCACTGAGGGAACATGCACATCATTGAGATCACCCATGTTTGAAATAGTCAAGAGGCCCAGGAATTTGCTATTTATGGTTTAAAGAGTCTTCAAAATTAATTGTTTTTCTATAAATAGGCACTATTTAAACTAACCTTGAGAGTCTAAACACATTAAGCCTTTAAGATTATAAAACTGGAAATTGGAAAACCTAACCCATAACTCATTTCCAAGTGAATTTGGGGAGAAAATTAATGGTGTTATTAAATGCAAGGAGGTATAGTTTATGAATAATACTAATATTTACATAATATTTTGCAATTACAAAATACTTTCACATGCATTATCTCATTTAATCCTCACAATCTTGTAAAGTAGATAATATAATTCTAAAGTTTTTTTGGTCTGGATTTTTAACTTTATTGGAGTACAGAACTTCAGTTGTATAAACATGCCTCCCCCAAACAGATAGGAAACATGTTTATAGTTGATACTTTTACAGAGCAACCTGAAACTGGTCATACAACCACAATATGTCAGAGACTTAATTTGAACCCAGATTCTCCTAATTCTACACGAGTTTGGTACTAACATGGCTTCTCCAATTCAAGTACTATTACCTTTATTTTTTACCAACTGAGGTAACCAATAAAGTTAAAGTAACATGTTCATAGTCATTAATTTTGTAAGTAAATGGTGATACCAAGACTGAAAGCTTCTCTCTTATCTACCTAACATGCTCCTTCCCACCCTCTTTAAAATGTTACATTAAGCCCTAAATTGATTTCTTTTTTTTTTTTCTGAGGCAATTGGGGTTAAGTGACTTACTTAGGGGTCACACAGCTAGCAAGTGTTAAGTGTCTGAGGTAGGATTTGAATTCAGGTCCCTCCTGACTTCAGGGATGGTGCTCTGTTCATTGCACCACCTAGCTTTTGTGATCAGAACTAGGTCATACATAACCATGGACAGACTTTGGGAGATGGTGGTGTATTGAAGGGTCTGAGTATGCTATGATCCATTCACAGAGACAGCAGATGTGTTGCTGTTTGTTTTTCATTTTCAAACCATAACATCAGGAAGATGATGGCATGACCTTTAAGACTGGGATTTAAGTGAGGCAGGGATGTGCCAAGTCACCAGCCTCACTTTCCCCTCCAGAGCCATTTGGATACAGTATCCAGATATGATCAGGATGACTGGAGATGACCGTGGGGGCAAAAGAGCCAGTAGCAGTCCAAGTACAACTCAACTCCTTCGAATTAGACAGTGAACCAGCACAAAGCACATTGTCTATTGAGGATTTATAGAAAAAACCAAGAAATTTGTGGAAAGGCTATTGAGTTTTGTTTAGGTCAATTACACCAATGACCATATAACAGATTTCTTCCAGGAAGCTTTAAGATACTATACAAAGAATGTAACGTGCTATTGTCTCCAGAAGCTGCCTATTGCTCTCTGGGAGGAGATCTGCTGTGTCAGCTCAAATCTCTCAAACAGATTCTTCTTCCTGTAGAGAGCTGACTCAATTCTGGTCTAGAGCAGAGACTCCCTATCTCTGGAGTGCTGCCCTCTTTTATCCTCCCAGAGAATGGGCGTGGGATAATGCAAGGGCTTCTGGGAAAAATTACTTCAACCAATGAACGTGCTCCTCCTAAGCATGCAAGCTCCTCCCCAGTAAAGGCTGGAACTAGAGAATTGTCAAGTATGGACTTAGCACTTAGTAAGAACCTAATATCTCATTATCTCATTAGCACTTAGTAAGAACCTAACATCTCCCCCTTTCTTTTGATTTAGAACATATGGTGGTCATGACCTTGAAACATAAATCCATCAATATGGGAGGCATTAGATTACATAAACACATAGTAACATAGTAACTTAGTAACATAATACATGCTAGAAGTATGTAACAAATAACAATCAAATAATCATAAATTGAGAATTTATAAATGTCCGTAAGTCCATTGTCATTAGTCTCATCTTGTGTTAGGAAATCCAATGATTCCTGCTGGTTTTTAAAATTCTTTAACAGTCTTTTTATTAGCCATGCTCTTTCAGTGTCAGATGTTTCTTAGATTTTCTCCTTTGTTTTGAGGTCTCTCTCTTTTTCTGTCTCTCTCTGATAGACAAGGCGAATACGACTCATTGGCACCCATATGATTCCTTCTCCATCTGAAGAAATACAAGCAAACCCTCTCTCCCAGCCAGTTAACCTATCTAATTATCTTCTATTTACCGCTTTCTAAATCTCTTCTCATCATCTGGCAATTACATTGGAGTTGTTTGTACTGGACACAGCCCTGTTGGTTTAAAAGGCCTGTATTCTCCCCAAGTGTAATCCATTTTTGCAATCTGATTGCCTTTTGCCTGACTTATCAGGTAATCCCTTTCTGCCATGTGATTGCTTTTCTGCTGGTTGATCAAATCAGAGTCCTGACCTTCTAAAGGCTCTTTGGGTGTACCATCAGCTGCCATCATGCCCCAAGTCTTTTTTGCCTGGGGCCCTGGACTTGGGCCCCTCCTCTTGTTTACCTGAATTAGTCTACACTCTGATACCCAATGGAGTCCTCTGTTGCATTTGGGACATGGGGTTTTAGGTCTTCTTTCACCCTGTCTTCTTACTCCATCTCCATTATTTACACTGAGCTCTTAGATGTCCAATTTTTCCACATTGGAAAGAAACATCAATGAATTTCTCTATAAGTCCCTTGCCAGGAGGGACCCGGTCTTTCCACGTTCATCATAGTCCGGGTGTAAAAAGCATTTGTTCCCACTGTAGCACAGCATCTTATGATCTCCTCTAAAGGAGCATCTTTGTCTAATCCCCATATAATTCTTTTGCAAATCTCATTGGCATTTTCCTTAGCCAGATGTCTGGTCATTATTTCTGTAGCTGCATTTTCTCCAATAGTTCTTTTGACAGCAGTTTGCAAACGTCCCACAAAATCTGCAAAAGGTTCATTGGGACCTTGCTCTATTTTAGTGAAAGCCTCTCCCTGATCTTTCTGTCCAGGGAGGACACCCCAAGCTTTTATTGCAGCCTTAGCAATTTGCTCATATATTGTCATGGTATAATTAATCTGTTCTGAATTCTCTCCATACTGACCTTCACTAGCTAAGTGCTCAAAAGTGAATTGTGTGTTAACTTCTATTTCCAAATTGCATCTGACTTGGATTTTACATAATTCATGAAACTCCGCAAGCCATAATAAATTTTCTCCAGATTCCAGGCATGTCCTTGCTATGGATTTCCAATCATTCAGGGTTAGGACTTCATAAGACAAACCATCTAGTAACATTTTAACATAAGCTGATGTAGCCCCATAAAGGGCACAACCTTTTTTCAAATCTTTAATTTTATTCAAATCTAAAGGTGCATATCTTCTCCTTTTTTGACCTACAGAGTCAATATCTTCAATCACAGGATATGCATGTATAAAATCACTTATATCCTGTCCTTCTCTCTTAGCTTTAACCAATGCTTTTTCTAATCTTGTCATAGGCTTAGGCTGCTTCACAGGCAATTCTGTTTGTGTTTCTGCCTCTTCCCCTCCTCCTTCTTGCTCGACCCCTAAAGGGTTAATTGAGGGCGGAGATGGGAAATGCTCCTGTTGCTCAGAATTGTACTTAAATTCATTGTTATCTGATTCATCCTTTTCACCTAGTTTAGTTGACACTTCCCCATTTTGCTCCTTCTTCTCTTCCTTTAAAATAACATTTTTAAAAGCCATTTAGATTAAATTGTAGGTATGAAGTGTATCTTTGGAAATTGAGTTTGGTCTGGAACCAAAGGGCAAAATGTCACAAGGGCAATTGTAGTGTTCACCTAATTGCTCTCCTACTAATTCCCATTCATCTGGATCCAATTCTTCTTCCAGAGAAAAACAAGGACATATGATCTTCACAGTTTTTAAAAGTTCAGTAATCTCCTCCAAAATTATAATCAATTCTTGGCTTTTCATAACCTTGATGATGCTCTCTAAACATTTTCCTTGAACAGAAGACATTTGCCCCATTTCAGTATAAGAGATTGCTAGTTTAGCCCTCAACAAGTTAAGTTCCTTATTTATCTATTAGAACTCTCATTTAATCTTTAACAAAGTTTCCTTGTTACTCATGGTTCTGGGTCAGAGAGACTGAGATCTGGAACAGAGGCTTTCCCACTAGAATCAGGACTGTGTCTCTCCCTGTTCAGGTGCCAAATTGCAATGGTCCAGTCTAGCTCCTCTGAAGGGCTCAGAATAAGTCCTTATCAGGATAAGCAGAAGTCCTTGCCCCATGTTGTGGACGCCAATTTGTAACGTGCTGTTGTCTCCAGAAGCTGCCTGTTGCTCTCTGGGAGGAGATCTGCTGTGTCAACTCAAATCTCTCAAACAGATTCTTCTTCCTGTAGAGAACTGATTCAACTCTGGCCTAGAGCAGAGACTCCCTATCTCTGGAGTGCTGCCTTCTTTTATCCTCCCAGAGAATGGGCGTGGGAGAATGCAAGGGTTTCTGGGAAAAATTACTTCAACCAATGAACTTGCTCCTCCTAAGCATGCAAGCTCCTCCCCAGTAAAGGCTGGAACTAGAGAATTGTCAAGTACCGACTTAGCACTTAGTAGGAACCTAATATTTCATTATGTCATTAGCACTTAGTAAGAATCTAACAAAAGAATGTTTAAATGTGATAATAATAAGGGAATAAAGGAAGATAATAAGAGTGAACGCTTTTTGGAGAAGGGGACAGGAGAGAAAAATATAGGTACAAGCATTCAAACTAGTGACAGACATTTGCACTATATAGAAGTCCTCATTTCAGTGCCATTTACCGTGAGGGGGAAAAACAAACTAACAAAAAAAAAAACCTGGAATGTAGATAGAGCTAATTTCTTTTTTCTATATGAACATTTAATTTTTAGCTCATATTTTTTTATGATTTCAGTCCAATCATAAACTCAAAACTACCAAACACCCCCCTTCCTCCTTCCCACTTCGTTTTTATGTTTTACCTTCCATTAAAATTTGAGGTCTTTGAGGGAAGGGAATGTCTGTTGCCTTTTTTTTGTATCCCCAGCACTTGAAACTGACACATAATAAATGCTTAATGAATATTTATTAACTGACTAGCTAACCAATCTCCTGCTGAGGTCTTTTCTAAATGAGTAGAGTGTTTTGGACCTGAATCATGGTGACATGGTTGAAAAGTCCAAGAAACAGAATTTCCGTGTAACTGATAATCAATATATTAATTAGGCTAGTGAATAGTTCATAAATTGAGGCTTTTCTCATAATCAAAGACCCTACATGGAGGTTGCTGGATGTTAAAATACTTTTAGGAAGGATGAAAATCCTTTTCATCTCTGAGAATGAAAATTAACTCTGATTGATTAATAATCAATGAAATAAGACTATTATAATGAGAGGTAAACTTTTTCTAATAAAAGATTAGGTGATGTGACTTTGATCATGTCAACACTCCCAAATCATTTCATCTCCAGCTATCTATGCAAAAGAATCTAATCTCTATCCATTACTACTGGAATTGGGCTATGTTGGAGAATTTCAATCTAGGTAAGATGATCTGAGTGTAATGAACTCTAGAGAAAGATCAAAACTATCTTTAAGATACTGGGCTTTGAATAAGAAAGAAAAAATGAGAAAATAAAACTGGTTCTTCTGGGACACTAATGCATTGTTAGTGGAGTTGTGAAATGATCCAATCATTCTGGGGAACAATCTGAAACTATGGCCAAAAGGCTATAAAGCTGTACATACCCTTTGACCCAGCAGAGCCATTACTGGGTCTATATCCCAAGGAAATCATAAAGGAGGGAAAAGGACTCATGTGTGCAAAATGTAGCAGCTCTTTTTTTTAGTAGCAAAGAATTGGAAAAAGAGTGGATGTCATCAATTGCAAAATGGCTGAACAAACTGTGATACATGAAGATAATTGAATATTATTGTTCTATAAAAAATGATCGATTAGCTAATTATAGGAAGGCCTGGAAAGATTTACATGAACTGATGCTGAGTGAAACAAGCACTACCAGGAATACATTGTACATAATAACAGCAGGAATGTGTGATGATCAACTATGAAAGGGTTGGTTCTTCTCAGCAATCCCAATAGATGTTGGACAGAAAATGCCATCTGCATCCAGAAAAAGATCTTTTAAAAAAAAAAAAAAAAAACACCAGAAAAAAGAAGTGAACTTAGCATGTAAATCAGAACATGCTAAGTTCACTTCTTTTTTCTGTTTTTTTTTTAAATCTCTCTTATGATTTTTCATTTTTGCTCTAATTCATAAAGCAATGTGTATTAAAAATAAAGTTACTACAAATAAAAAAGTTAAATAAAAATAAAACTGATTATTAATATAATTTAACAAATAATCTTCTGAATGGTTACTTATTTTGGAAAGGGAAAAATTGAGATTGTTCAGAAAGATACAGGTATGGATTTGTTCTTGTCTGTGGTGACTGAATTGTCATAGATAGGCTGTTTTTTTATGTCTTGACTTTGTCTTTCACTACTTTTTCAATAATCACAACAATACTTTTAGTGCCTTCAGGGTCGGGCACTTGATATATACTCAATAGCTACAGGCTTGTAGAATGATTTGTGCTTTGTGCTTTTAAAGCACTTTATATCATTTGATACTACAGAATTCTTTTATAATAAAAATCTTTGCTTATTTATTTCCTACTAACTACCAAGCTAATAAAATTTTCATAGACATTAGAATAATAGTGCATAGGTTTTTTATTGTAAATTCAATCCATTTGTTTTCTTTTTCTGTTTCACTTTCCTCTTTTCCATAGTATATTTTTTACTTCATAATTTCTAGTCAAGAAATCTGTTCTCCCCCCCCCCCCACTTCCCTTCTATTCCCATATCTCTCCTCTCTCTCTAGTTCCCTCTCTGTTCCCTCCTTCTTTCCCTCTGGGGAATAGATATGGGATGTTATATGAATTTTCAGAAGAGCTCACTCTTATTTCACTATTATTACTTGTACTTAATCATTTTACTTTATCACAAGAGAGCCCTCATACAGGTTGGAAATATTCTTAAACATGATTTTAATGTAAAAACAATACACATGAATAAAACTTTTTTAAAAAAAGAAAGATAATAAGACATAATGAGGGTAAACAAGCTTTCACATATTCCCAAAGATTTTTGAATGAGAAATGACTTACATATAGTAAGTTCTTAATAAAAGAATTGCTAAATGAACAGTGCAAGTGAGAGGTGATAAAGGATTGTACCAGAGAGTGGGGAAAAGGATATAAGTGGGACACATTTTGGAGAGTTAGATTTAATAGGATCTGACATCTGATTGGATGTGGTAGGTAAGGAATGATTAGGAACCAGGTTATGGATAATGATTCTGAATGCTAAGAAAGAACTAAATACATAGGAATATATTGGAAGAGAGGGTACCAAAAGCCAAAGAAAGAAAGGCTATGGAAGAATAATCAATAATGTCAAAAATAGTAGGGGGGGGTCAAGGAAGATATTTTTCTAAATAAATAATTCTATTCTGTGAGCACAGACTGAATTATTATTCACCAAGCTTTGACCATTCAAACCATGTTCCCTTCCCTTCAAAATACAATTAAAACAAGAACAAACAAATTCCCAATCCCTAGGGAAGAAGTAACTTTCTTCCATCAAACTTCAACTGTTCTCAATCTGGGATGAAGCCAGTTCAGTTTTTAACTCTTGCTTTGGGTCCCCTTCAAGCTACCACTTCAACCTACTTCATTAGAAAATTTTAAATCAAAAGTGTTTAACTCCAGTTTATCATCAAGAAGTGATTGCTATTTTTCTTTAGTTCTCGGCACTTAACTACACAGTGCCTACAAAAGAAATTTGTCTTCTTGCTGCTCAAGACTCCTATCAATATTCAAGGCAAATCTGAGTCTACATGAAACCCCTTCTGTTTGTACTTAACATTGCTAAAGATTATTTAGCCAACCTAGTAATCCGAAGAAGTTTTAAAACCTGGTTCAGGCTAACCAGTTTCCTTTCATCTTTCTGAACATTTTAGCCACATGTGAACATAGCGGAAAAGTTTTTAAAACAAAATTGCACAGTGGTTTCCTCACAGCATCTTAAACATATGCTTCATATGACTCAATACCCCTTCCCCTCCTGTTGCTTAAATTCAAAACCAAAAAAAAAAAAAAACAACAAAAAAACAAAGTAATGATTGAAATTCAATCCCAGGTCATATAAAATGATAATTATGAATATGGGAAAACAATGAAAAATTATTATAACAGTATTCTCAAGCATCATAAGTTGAGGACAGTAAATAGCCCTTTCCTCCGTGAATTTACCATTTAGAGCTCCTTAAAAAGTGGCTGGCTACTTATGAATGAATTGGGAGTGCCTAATTTCACTTTAGACCATAATACACGTGTCTGTCTGTCTGTCCTTTCTCTCCCTCCTTTTCTTTCCTCCTTCCTCTTTCTTTCCCACTCCCTTTCTCTCTTCCTCTCCCTCCTTCTCTTTGTTTTTCTATTAAAACTGAAATATTTGTCTTTTGTTTACTCAGTATTATATATAGACTTGTCAATAGTAGAAAGTCCCCAGTAAACATGATCTTAGTAAAATCGGAACTAGTGGGCCTCTTGTATATGCAACAGCTATAACTGACAATTATAGAATGCCTCTAAATAACCTAATTACAATCTTTTTACAGATGCAAGTATTGGCATTATGATGAAAACCTGCTCACTTCCAGTGTTGTCATTGTCTTCCATAATGAAGGATGGTCAACTCTCATGAGAACGGTTCACAGTGTAATTAAAAGGACGCCAAGGAAATATTTGGCAGAAATTGTGTTAATTGATGATTTTAGTAATAAAGGTAATGAATTATAGAATTAACATTATATTTTCTCCATTCAAAAGAGTTAATTGTCCAAGTAATAATTAAAAATAAGAGCTTAGAACTGTATTAACTTTTCTAAGCTATGGGTTTATCCAAGAAAGAATATAAATGAATTTTTATAAAATCAAAAATTTTGAGATTTTAAAGGAAACTGTCAGTTTATGTCATAGTGAGTAATTTGAAGTAGGTCCATTTAGGAAGGCTTTAAATTACTATTTTTAGCAGGGACAGAAATTTGTCTCAATTTTTTGGCCTAAGATTCTATAAGAAATTAATAATAAAAGAAATTTATTGAATAGCTTTTAAAGATACTACCATCTCAGGTATGTTGTAATGGTTTGCTGACTCTATCCATAATTGTCAAAACAGAGATTTGACCTGTTTGACTACCTTGGAGTTTGGCACTTGATTGATGATATCAATATTGACTTAGACAGGGAAAATGAATTTCTAGTTTATGTGTATAGTAGGAAGCTGTTCTTAAACTCATTTTATTCTAAATTGATTTCAAACTTTTGGATTAAATGAAAATGTCGGTTATCTTTTATGTCATGTTACTCAGCAGCCATTTCCATTGGTTAATCTTTGATCAGTTTTGCAAAACAAACCCCCCAAAAAGATATTGACATAATGGTTTTCAAGATTTTTTTTTAAAAAGAAAACAAAAATATTTTTTTCTGCCAGCAACTATTCTCAAGTATAAAATTGCATGTCCATTCCAAATACCAAAAATATCAAATGAAAGATAAATTTCCAAGTCAAAATCAAACAAATATAGCCTGGACCTTAAATAAACCCAGACTCAAGTTTATGGAGTTTTTCTACTTTGTTGATGAAGTGTTAAGTGGAACTCTGGAAATTGGCCAAGTAGTTAAGTCACTCAACAGCATTAAAAATTTTTTTTTGTCTTTTCTCATTAAATGCATTTTGGGATAAATATTCAACAAACTAGTTGTTAGATTTTTTTCCCCTCCCCAGAAATAGTGGTACCATGTCATAAAATCTAAAAACCATTGATCAGATTGTATAAGGTATGAAAACATAATTGGTAAATGTCTGTATTTACTAATTATGTTTTCATACCTTATACAATTGAGAGCCTAATGTTTTGAACACTTGGTTGATGATTGAAATAAATTTTAGACAAACTTTTGCCCTAACCTCAATTCCAATAGGGCTTGACAACTTTGTCCAAAATTTGAATTTAACCTTCTCACAACAAGGCCAACCATTTGGTTAGGGGCTTGCACAGCTTCTGCTATTTTTATAAAGTAGCAATCACAACTGTGATCTTTTACCCATGTGGCACCCACCAAACAGAAGGAAAGAAACATAACCTGCCCACTTCCTTCCTTCCCCTTTCTTTGTGCAACTGAGTCTGAATTTTTGAAATCTCTGTTAGAACCTATTGTATTTTTTAAAATGCAGTTGCAGCAAATGCATTTAGCTTAGAATATTATACTTTGGTAATTGGCTAAGACATCCACAGTAAGAGTAGATTCACACTGCCTTAAAAACATTTTGGAAAATGTGTTTAAAGGTTATAGGAAGAATAAAAAAGTTACAGTCCACAAAAATTACAGTAAAACTAAATGTGCCACTTTTCAGATCATAAGGAGTTGGCAAGTTCTTCTTTGTTAATAAGTATACATAGAAAAGAAGCATTCTGAAAGGAAAATGAAGGAACACTAAAAGGTTTTCTGTCCAAAAATAAAGACCTCCAAGGAAAAACAGTGGTTTGCAAGGTTTGGTTCTCCTTCTCCTTTACAAATATAAGATTTTATAATGTCTGTTTATTGAAATAGTTTTTGAATTTACTATTTTTAGAATATACTTGAGAAGTGACATGGCATAGTGAATAGAGAACAGAAGCTAAGAATACCTGAGTTCAAGCTCCTTCTGACACACAGTCTGACTTTTGACAAGTCACTTTTATCTCTGAGTGAGGTTCTATGATTATAAATTGTAAAGGTAATACCAGCCTGTATGAGTAAATGCAGATTCCTTATCTGGGAATACCTTTAACCAATGAAGTCCCAGTCCCAATCCCAAAATTTTAAAGCTTATCTTTGAACATGGCTCAGAATAAATATAATTTCAGAGGACTCAGAACCAATATTTTGGCAAATCTGTTTGGCACATTTCTCTTTTGATTCTTACCAGAAAAGCATAAGATCTTAAGTTCATTTTTTTATTAAAAAAAACAAAACAATTTAAAGCTGAAGATGTTATGTTTATTAATTACATAGCACTCGATTGATCAGATTTGAAAGGTTACTTTTCATCTCCATCATTTAAGTTAAATTCAGAAAATAGCCCTTTTTAATTTGAGACTTTTGTTTCAAAGGTCAAAGCATTTCCAAACACAAGCCTCAGGGAGGAAGGATAATAAGTCTTTAATAAAGAATAAATTGAAATCTACAAAGGGGAACAGACCCCTCTCAATTCAAAATTTGGAAGCTGGAAATAATAGGATGTTTACACTTGGAAGAATTAAGATTATTGTCCTCTCATATTATTGAACATGTACAGCTCTTTGGAACTCATGCTTCTTTAAACATTTTGATCAGCATCCTAGTCCCTTCATTTAAGGGAAATCTGGCTTTCCCTGAGGATGCTACATCTCTGGAAAACCCATTAAATGGTGACTACACCCTCCTTACCTACAACCAACTCCCTTTCCCCCATTCCACCCCACACAGTTGCTTATACTCAGGGGACCAGGAGGAAGGGTAAGCATCCTACCTGTTATTCACTGTTCCTTCCAGACCATTCCTCTACATCCATGCCTCAGTACTTTCCCTTTTTTGAGTTCTGTTTATTCCACTTGCATGTCTCCATCTATTACCTCTAAATCATGGAATCACAGAATTTCAGAGTTGGAAGGATATTTGGGTCAACACCCTTCTCTTGCTCAGTCGACTCTTCATGGCCCTATTTGGGGTTTTCTTGGCAAAATTACTGGGATGGCACTGCTATTTCCTTCTCCAAGTCATTTTATGGATGAGGAACTGAGGCAAACAGGGTTAAGTGACTTGACTACAGTCACACAGCTAATAAGTGTTGAAGTGTTGAATTCAGGACAATGAGTCTTCTTGACTTCAGGCCTGATGCTCTATCCACTGTGCCACTTGTCTGTCCTAATAGCTTTCTAGTCCAACACATAACAGAAAAATCCCTTTTTTATACCACAATTTACATAAAGAAGCATTGAAAGACCTGAATTTAAAGTTGGGATTTCCTTGCTCTCTGCCCATCTCTATGGCCAAAACATTTCACCTCTCTGGACTTCCTATTTCTTTACTTGTCAAATCATAGAGTTGTATCTAGGGCATGCAGAGGCTCCTGTCACAGCTCTAAATCTGGAGATTTTGAATGATCCTAGGCTTTTTCTTGAAGAACTTCAGTAAAATAAAACCTGCCATCTTCCAAGACTGCCTATTCTATTCATTATAAACATAAGGAGATTTCCTCTTTAAACCTAAAGTTATCTCTTTACAACTTCCATCTCTGTCTTCTCTCTGAAACCAGAAAAGAATAAATCTAATCCTTCTTCCATAAACCAACCCTTCAAATTCTTGAAGATGAACTGAGTCTAATTTATCCAGGTTAAACATCCCCAGTTCTTTCAACCAATCTTCCAGGTTTTGTGTAGCAAAAACTTGAGTTCTTTCCTAGTTGCCTCAGTGTCTAAAGTGTAGTGCTTAGACCCTACACATAATCTAACCATAACAGAGTACAATGGGATTATCACTTCCTTATTCTTACAGCATTTAGGGTTACTATATTGCATCGTTGATTTGTATTGTGATGGTAGTTCACCAAAACCTCCAGATCTTTTTCCAGATTAATGGTTGTATAATCAAGTCAGTCCATCTTATACTAATGAAACTTGTATGGTGGTGTTTTAATGCAAGTGTAAAACATAATTCTATTAAATTTCACATTATTAGATTTGACCTAAAGTTCTAGGCTGTCAGATCATCTGGCATACTAATTCTATCATCCAGTATATTTACTAAACCTCCCAGTTTTGTGTCATCTACACATTTTATAAATGTGTGCTTTATACTTTTATCCAAATAACTGATGAAATCATTCCTGGAGGCATCCTTCTAAACTGATATCGTACTACTACACAGTAACCTTAAATCAGTGGGAATATTTTTTGATTGTTTTAATTAGATTGTGGCTTACACACCACAGTTCATGTTTCATCCTGGGCAGAAATTTAGAATTTGAAGAACAGACCCCCTAAGTTTTGTTCCTGGCAGTAAAGATTAACTTTATCTAGTTATTTATCAAAACAACTAAGGGATCTGAAGAAGCAAATAAAAACAATAAATTATTTCTTACCAGGTAGGAAAGTCCTTTCATTGATAAAGTCACTAATTAAAAAAAAAATCAAGCCTATGGAGAAAAAAAATCAATGCTAGAATTTTTTTTCTTTAAACTCATCAAGTGATTATGATAACTAACCCATATATTAGTAAAAATCTTTAGCTTCTTTAGTGTGAATACCTATATATGGGTTTCTGTCTAGTAAGCTTTCTGAAGATGAGCCAAGTGACTGTTACGTTTGCCCAGATTGATTTGCTCATTTAAACAACCAACTCTTTTCTCAAAGTAGCTATTTTGTGTGTGTGTGTGGCAGTGTATTTATGGACCAATCTTTAAACTCTTAAAACTGGGCCTCATTTTTGTGTATCTACAAGCCAACTATCATGAAAGCTTCCAGAAACCAGTTCTGCCTACAGTCAGCTAATCACATGTGTGTTTAGGGGTATAAACAAAGCCTGTTTTCATTCAGAAGGAAGTCATGATAGAAACATTGGCATAATGTGAGCAAACTTGTTACAGCATGCTAAAATTCCTCTTCCAAATGAAGTCTGCAGATTTTCCAATGCTTGCAGTACAAAGGAAGTAGTACATGTTCACTTCTATTATCTCTCTTGTGCAGGAACCACTTTTTGTGATCTCATGGTAACAGCAACTATAATATTATCCTTTTGAAAGCAATATCCAGCCAGTATCAAATTAACATAAACAGAGGAGAAAAGAGGGAAGAAATATAAAAATAAATTTGTGGAAGAAAGTATAAACTTAACAATTATAAATGTGAATGGATTAAATTCTCCTAAGAAGAGGAAAGATTGGAGAAACTCAATCCAGGAAGTAATTATATCACATTTAAATGAATGCATATAATATTTATAGAGAATATCCATCCTGAAAAATTTTAAGTTAATGCCTCTGTTCAAGGCAAACTAGATCTACTCTTCCCTATAACTTAGAAAATTTAACTCCAGCTGAAAATCTGTGGCAAAAATTAAGTAAAATAATTGTGTTTCTTTTAATGTTGATTAGCTTTATGCTTATTTTTCCACTCTTATTAAGCAAACTAACCCAAAAAATGTATATTGAGCTGAGATGTAATCAAACATTTGAACTTCTGTTTTCATTGTTTTCCTTTTAAATCTATACAGAAGACAATAACTTGGATTTTCTTACAGCCTGAAAAGTCTCCATCAAAGCTGTGTAGCTATAGTTGGATTATTCAGCTGAGTTTCCTATGGCTTTTCCACATTTCCTGGGGAAATGGTATTAGAATAAACTTATGAAAACTAACTTAATCAATAATATTTGTGTATTTTTTTTCATTTTTTTACAGCACACTTGAAAGAGAGACTAGATGAATACATTAAACAGTGGAATGGCCTGGTAAAGGTTTTTCGAAATGAGAGGCGAGAAGGTTTAATTCAGGCTCGAAGTATTGGAGCCCACAAGGCTAAACTGGGACAGGTAGGGGAAATTTCATATATAGCTTCATCTCCCCTGAAAATCTACACATAGCTCAGAGAAGAAACCAGATATCTTTAAAAATTAGAAGTATTAAAATGTACAATGAAAATTATATATTGTGCTTGTCCAAGTAGACCTGTTATAGTTTAAATGATTTTTCAGTATTTGTCTTTATCTACATTGTTTATGCAAGTAAGAAATGCTAGTTTAAAGAGATATCACATGTATCCTTATTTAAAGTAATACTATATCTGTCTTTAAATGATGTATGATATGGTACATATACAAAAATAATGAGTCTTCTATCACCCTGCCTGTTTCTTTTTAAAGGTTCTGATATACCTTGATGCCCACTGTGAGGTGGCAGTAAACTGGTATGCGCCACTTATAGCTCCTATATCTAAGGACAGGTAACAAATACTTTCCCTCTCCTTTTATTTGATGTTTTCCTCTCTTGTTTAAAAATAATCAGCCTCTTAGGGCTCAGTTCATTGTGTCAGTTGTCATAAGTGCTACCATTTTTTCCAACTGATATTATCCCAGATTGATATAATATCTGACATTTATGAGGTAAGCTTAGCAATCATTCCAATAGAGAATTAACTTATTATTGGGCAAAGGAAGAGACCCCCTCCCTCCTTCATTTACATTTACCCAAGGATAATTTTAAATATCTCCATTTAAACTAGGGTGAGCATCAGAAAACCTTAAAATGACCATTCTTAAAGTGAACTTGTTTGGAGACCAGATCTACATTTTCCCTCATGGAGGGAAGGGGAAAAGGAATACAGTGGAAAACACTCAATGTGTTTCAGAGGCAGGACATGAAGTCTTCTTTCCAGTTCCAGCTCTCTACTCTCAATGCCATGCTGCCACTTCTACTGAAGGAAGGATAGAAGGAAGGAAGGAGGAAGGGAGGAAGAAAGGAAAGAAAGACACAAGTAATAGAAGGAACAGAAGGGAGAAAGGAAGGAGAGAAAGAAAGAGAAAGGAGGGAGGGAAGGAGAGATAAGGGATAAAGGGAGGGAGAAAAAAAGCATTTATCAAGCACTTATCATATGCCAGGCACTGTGCTAAGCATTTTACAATTATCTCATTTGATCCTCACCACAGTCCTGGGAGTTGGGTACTGTTATTATCCTAATTTTACAGTTGAGGAAGACATATTAAATGATTTTACTCATACAGAGAGTAAATGCCTGAGACCACATATGAACTCAGATCTTTCAGACTCCAGACTCAGCACTACTAGTATACTATACTACTTTATCAAAGTGACAGATAAATCTAATATTGCTTTTTTTTTTTTTTAAAGTGTTATAGGGACCAGTAACCATAGTGTCTTAAAGATCTTTCCTGAGTAGGTCTTTAATTTTCTTGAGAGCTTAACTTAGAATTTTAATAGTTGCTTTTCCTGGACCTCTTAGAATTTAATAGCATTCCCAAATTCCAAGACTTTCTGGGTGGTTATTAGAAAACAGTAGTTGTTCTTAAAAGGCACCAGTGATCCTAAGCTACAACTAGAGTTCTTTGGGAATCTAGGAAAATTAGACATGCCAAATCCAGCTTGAACAAATTAAGAATCCTCCTTACTTATTCCTGTTGGTTTTTTCCAGGTTCCTATTAAGGGTTAAAAAAATTATAGTGAATTTGGGGAAAGGGAAAGAACTCATAGTCTAGAGCAGGAAGAGATCTCAGAAACCATCTGGACCCAACCCTCTCCTTTTACAAGTGAGTTAACAAGCCCAGGTAGTCTGTGACTTTCTTCTAGTCACGTAGATAGTGTCAGGGATGGGATATTAACAAAATGAAGGCTCTTTCTACTGTCATGCATCTGTGCACCGGTTTCATTAAGAACCTATTATTGATTTTTTGCTTCATGTGTTACTTAGTACAAGATATGATGCTAGTTCATTAAATGTTCTACATATTGTCAACTTTTTCCTCACCTTAATTTAGAGCAGAAAATAACATTCTTAAAAGTTTGTTGGCACAGTACTGTAGCTAGCCCATTGCTAGAGGATGGGGGGAAAATTTTTGGGATTGATCTGTTCTATTGATTAACCAGACAACTGCTTTTACCTTCAGTCTTCATTTTCCATTTTACAAAATGCAGGAGGATCCTTATTTCTCTTTATAGTTTACAAGAAAATTGAGACTTAATTAATATGTAAACTATCTTGAGGACCCTGGAAAGATGCTATGTAAAATCAAGACAATACATGGGTTAAAACAGAAATATAACTTTTTTTTAAGTAAATTTAAATATTTTCACCTTTTTTTAATTTGTTTTTCATTCTCATGGTATTTTTGTTCCCTTTTGGTCTGATTTTTCTCACACAACATGACAAATGTTTTAAAGGATTACACATATTTAACCTATATCAGATTGCTTATGTCTTGGGAAGGGGTAGGTTAAGGGAAGATGGGGGGGAATTTAGAACACCAAGTCTTACAAAAATGAATGATAAAAACTATCTTTACATGTACTTGGAAAAATAAAATACTATTGGAGGAAAATTGTAAATACTATGTACAATCTGAAAATAGGCCTTGCATCTACAACTATAACTGTAAATATTCTTTGCTACCATTTCTGTAGAAATCACTTTTTTAAAAAATGAAGTAGAGAGAGAACTAGCTTACTTCCTAATGTGATATGAGTTATGGATTTTTAATCAGATGACATAGGTTCAAATTCTGGCTCTCTACCTAAGGGATCTTAAGTAAGTGACTTCTGCTTTCTAGGTTTCACTGCATGAAAGGCTTGGACTAGAGAAGCTACATATTTCCTTTCAGCTTTAAATATGTGATCCTGATCTGTGAACCTAGCTTTATTATTGAGGGCAATAAGGAAGTAACAGTTCAGAGAATTCTAGGAGAACAGCCTTTGATCCTACAGTGCCCTTCAGCCCTCCTTGTACACAATTATGATGAGAATAGTAATAATGGATAACATTTATATAAAGCTGGCTGTATATGTCAGGCACTGTGCTAAGTAATTTACAGTTTTTATCTTATTTGATCCTCAAAACAGCTCTGGAAAATAGATACTATTGTTATGCCCATTTTACAGATGAGGAAACTGAGGCAGAACAGAGATTCAGTAATTTGCCAAGGGTTCCATAAAAACTAGTTAGAATCTGAGACTAGATTTAATTCAGGTCTTCCTTATTCCAAGCTGGGTACTCTACTGTGACCTAGAATAGAATAAAAATTCAAAGAGAAACATTTCCCCCATGTTTGTGTATCAAGCCATCATTGTAAAGCAAGGGTTCTTAATTGTATGTGTGTAACTGTATAGTGAAACCTCTGACTCACTTCTGCATAAAGTAATAAGACAAAGAATACATATATATATATATATGTATATATATATATATATATATATATATACATATATATATATATATGAGACCAATTGTATTTAGATAATGTTATCAAATTAGTTTTCTAAAAATTCATGAACCCAGGTTAAGAATTCCCTTGACTTTTTTCTCATTTGCATTGTGTACTTTGAAGAAAACATAATGTTTGTAAAATACTTATCACATTTCCCAGAACATTGTAGTGCTTAATAAATGCCAGGTACCTACTTGTTTAGAGAAGATACTAATGTCTGTTTCAGTAAATAAATGAAGAAAACTCGTTAGGATAAGAGGAATGAAGCAAAGATTATATTTATCTTTACAATGCTAATTTTTTTTATCTTTTTCAATTTCTATCCAGGGTAGCCCTTCCCTGAAGTTCAAATAAGCAGGATGCTCTGCTTTAAACATAGAGCTTATTCCTTGCTTTTGTTTGGTCTTGGGCCTTCTTTTCCCCTGCTGGGAATTGGGGGTTGGAGCAGGGGTGAGATTTGGTTTGTTTTCCAAAAAACAAAAAAAAAACAACCCCCCCGCAATATCTTAGTACCTTTCCTGACAGTCTGTACTGTTTTCAGAGGTAGGAGGTACTAATGTCCATCTCTCTGTTAACTGCCCTGAGGGAATAAAATCAACCAGAACAGAAACACAGCTCAGGCCATGTGGCAAGCTCTGTTTCCTTAATTCATTCATTTATATATTTATTTTCAGAGAAGGGCCAGTGAAGGGCTGGTAGCAGTTTAGTCACAAGTTTCAGAGCCTATAGAAACACATAAAGGAAAAAGCATTATTAACAAACCCAAGGACCTAAATCCTAAGGGCTAAATCCTAAGGGCTCTTTGCCCTTCCACAAAACGGACATGCATCCTACTCTTAGGCTTTCTCTCTTACGTCTGTAAAAAAGAAAAGGAGATTCCATTTTTCCTCCAATGGTAAAAGATCTTTAATCTATTTGCTCCTCGATTTAGAGGATTATGGCAAGCATACAAATTTGACATCATCATGGGACGCGTTGGAATAGGTAGTTTTCAGTTCTTGCGTTTAAAATGCTTTTTCATTTTCTGTAAATGTTTCAGAACTACATGTACTGTGCCTCTAATAGATTACATAGATGGGAATGATTATTCCATTGAACCTCAGCAAGGTGGGGACGAAGATGGTTTTGCCAGAGGGGCCTGGGACTGGAGTTTGCTCTGGAAACGTATTCCACTAAGCCACAAGGAAAAGGCCAAACGAAAACATAAAACTGAGCCTTATCGGTAAAGAACATTGCTTTTTTTGCCTTCTGAAGCCAATTGTTCCTCTAAGTGGTTTGTTTTGTTTTTTTCCTCCTCATGAACTCGTGTAAAATATATGGGTCCATGTCCCTCCATTTCATCTTTCCTGCAACCATCACTACACTACAGAACCGTATGTACTGTGCCGATTATAGATATCATAGATGGCCACAATTTTAAAATTATGCCCCAAGGGGGTGGTGATGAAGATGGGTACGCTCGAGGAGCGTGGGATTGGAGTTTGCTCTGGAAGAGAGTGCCTCTGACCCAACGGGAGAAGACCATGAGAAAGACAAAAACTGAGCCTTATCGGTAATCACGCAGTAACTTCTCTTCCTCTCTCATAGACCTTAATCTTCTAAATACTTAAGAGAAACTAAGCTTCTGCTACTAACAACCCCTGTGTTATGTCAGAGAGAATATAAAATTTTTCTTTCCCTTTTTACTAATATTTACTTGTAGAACTGCAAAAATTATCCTTGCTGTTTCTTCCTTGTTGATTACTTAAATTGAAATCTCTACCTAAAATGTGCTCACTGAAAATTTGCTTTTTCTGTGTGGGGGGATAAAAGTAATGATATGAGAGCTTTGTTTCCAAGCACCATTGACTAAAATCATTCCTTCTCCACTTCTCTTACAAGAGTCATATTTAAATTGTAATTCTTTTGAGAATAATGATTATTATATGTAACATGAAATATAGGGTGTCCCCAAATCTGGGTATAGTTTTAAGCTTCAGTGCTTAGGACTTTTGGGACACATTGTATAAACTGCTTAAAAAGCAAACTTCTCATATATCCTATAATGGCTGGGTGTAATTCTTGTGAACTTTGAAGGACAAACAGTTAAAAACAAATAAAATATTCCGTTCAGTTTTATGTGCCAGTTCTGTCCTTCATGTTTTATAGCAGGTCAAATTTGATGAGAAGAGGTGAAAGGCTTCAGAAATGTTAAAGAGAATCCTCTGTTTCTATTTGTTCTCAAGAATAGGTTCAATTGGAAAGAAAGCTCTTTCAAAAATTGACTTCTCTTTCTCTCCCCTCCACCCCACATAATCCATTTTCCAAATAAAACAATTTATCACATCCCATTTCTTTTGTTTCTCCACTGGTGAATGTTATCTTCAAAATATGTCGTAAAATGAAATATTTTCTCCAACTATTTCAGGAGTGTGCTTTTTTATTTCCTGTGTGTTTAAATTGCTTTTGTCAAAGCTCTGGGAAACTAGTTTTTTTTTTTTTTTTTTATGATTATTTTCAATATGCCTTGTTCAATGTTGTGGAGGGGAGTGGTCATGATTTTGTGAAAGATGCATATGATGTTAAATCTTTTATGTGATTTATGATCCATGGTGTATTTTATACTTTTTATGCTTTTCCTTCACTAAAATATAAAAGCAAAAAGAAATTATAAAAGTCAAGTGTGGGAATTCAAGTCTGGGGTTGGCAAATTAGAACAGTTATAAAACAGTTCAGAATTCTACTTGTCTGCTCTTTAGGTTAATAATTTTTTAAAAATTATTTACCACATTTTCATAACAAGTTTTTCCCTTAAAATCATCTGTGGAATCCTTTAAAAGAAAAACATCCCATGACTCTCCAGATTAAATATCTGCTGAGATATTCTTGCAACTCCAAAAGGCACAGTTATGAGAATAATTTTAAGAAACAGAACAGCATATGTCATTAGAATATGGCTAGATATTTTAGTAACGTACTCTAAGGACAAACTGAAGACTAGAACAGCTTGTGCCTTATAAGATTTTGCTTTCTTAATAGAATTACTGTTCCATTCCTAATGAGGTTTCATGTGCCAATTGAGGCATCAGGTTACCAGCGGCCACTGCAGATGCACAAACTGTAGCTATTCTGCTTCCATCCTTCAGAGATTTACAGCCTCCTTTCATTTGTCAAGTCCCTGAACTATTAAATTAAAAAATGGCAGCCTGCTGCTAGTGGGTAGTGGTTTCCTTCTTCCCAGAATAAGTCATAGGAATCATCGTAATAGCAGTTAGCAGAGCCGACAGCACCACCATCCAGCTGGTTAGGAGAAGAATCAGTGAATACTTTGTATTCAGCTAAAGCCAAGCTTCATTTTCAGCTTGAAGGATCTCCCTGGCTTGGCAACAGAAAGTTTGGGCAGGGATGGAGGCTCCTTCCAATTACTGAGCCAAGGCTCTAAGTAGTTTGTAAAAAGAATAAAAAAAAAAATCACTGAAGGAGCAAACCTAAGTAGATTATTTTACGAAGGCTTAATAATTTCTTTTTGTTTGGTCATTAATTTTATTTTCTCCCAATTATTCAATTATTTGGTTGTGCACAAGAGGGGATGGCTTTCTGTTGGCTTTTGTTTTATCTTGTTTTTTTTTTTTTTGTTTGGATTTAAGTTATTTTATTGTCTTGTTTTCTTAGGTCCCCAGCCATGGCTGGTGGATTATTCGCCATTGAACGAGATTTCTTCTTTGAATTGGGTCTCTACGACCCAGGTCTTCAGATCTGGGGTGGTGAAAACTTTGAGATTTCTTACAAGGTAAAACATTTCATTTTAACAGGTGTAGCTTATTGAAGTGGTTCAGACTTGGATAACTTTCAGAAGATGGGAGAACTCCTTTAGTAACTAAAGAGCTTGCCTTTTTTGTTCTCTAATTAGACAAATATTTATTAATTTTATTAAATCTATTCATGCTCAGCAAAAGTCACTGTGCTTCTAAGGATACAAAGATGTACCAGGTGATTAAGAGAACACCCCTGAATCTCTTTGAAAAAAATATTTTGATAAATATATTTCTGTAATTTCTTTTGTAATCACATTAATTTATTTTATGCAATTAAAAACCATTCTGAGGAGTCCATTGGTTTAATTACACCAGAGAGACCCATGACACAAACACACACACATATTCACATTCACCAAAAAATAAAAAAAAAAAAGATTAAGAACTTTTGCTCTAATCTCATCACATGGACCCAAACTTCCCTGATTCATTTGATGATATCATAAGACATAGATCAATCAGGAGTTCCTCTGATTATCCTCCTACCACTTCCAAAAGAAACAGTCCCTACCCTTAAGGAGGCTTACATTCTACTAAGGGAACACAACATGTTCCTAGATAAGCATATACAAAATAATACAAAGTAAATTCAAGGAAAGGGCTTTAATAACTGGAGTTCTCTGGTAAAACTTGGAAGGAAGCTAGGAATTTCAAGAGTTAGAGGAGAAGAAAGTGAGTATTCCAGACAGGAGAAGCCCTGATGCAAGCATGTGAGGACATATTTTTAATTTTTTAATGTATATCTTTAAATCAAATTGTATAACCAAAATGATATTTATTAGTTTTTCGCGTGTATGAGGAAAAGATTAAATGGGTGACAGGACAAGAGCCAAGAATAACTATTGGACAGTCTGTATGTTTCCCTTAGTATCTTCAAAGTGGAAAATGCTCCTGGATGATATGGCCAAGGCCAGATAGGAGCTGCATTGTTAGAGTGATTACTAAAAATAATGAGATCACCAGTTCGTTTGAATATTTGAGAATCAAAAATTCATCAAAGGTAGATTTTCAGGTTTAAAATGAAACTTAACTGTTCTTAACTGTCATCTCATGAGGGACTAAGACATTAAGGAGTTTAATAAATATTTATTGAGTGATCCTGATAAGGGAACAATTAAGGATCAAAAATGAATGTGTATCTGTTCTTTCTCTATAATTATTAATAACAACAATAATATCTAACACTTATAGAGCACTTCAAGGTTTATAAAGTGCTTTAACAAATACTACCTCATTTGATTATAGTGCCTTTTGGTTCAGGATTATGTTATCTATTTTCTCGGAATGCTATGGAACTGAATGCTTCCAAGTCAACTGCCCCATTAGAATATGAGCTCTATGAGAGCAGTGTTGGGGTTTTGCCTTTCTTGATATTCTTAGAGTTCATCACAATACCTAGGCACATAATAGGTTTTTAAATAAGTTCTTGTTGACTCACTTCCCATCACTTTAACCATGAGGTTCCAAATTGCTTTTTTAAGACTAAAGTTTTGTTTTGTTTTTTTTTTTTTTAATTAATGTTTCAAAGTTTCAGATTTTTGAGAGCCTGATCCAGATGTTCCTTTAGGAGAGGGGAGTAGCTTAGAGGAAGTTCCCTGGGACATAGTATGCTTTAATCTTGATCAGTCTTGTCCTTATTGTCCTGCTTCCAGGTTGTGTACCAGGTATTATGCTAGGCCCTACAGATACAAATACAAAAATGAGGTAGCAGCCCCTTTTCTCAGGGGGCCTTATGTGCTGTTAGATGAATACAGAATGTTCATAGATGAAATAAATACAAATGATATACAAGAGAAACATACAGCAGTCCTAGACAGTGGAAGGGAAGTCACTGACATTTCTGGGGAAAGGGGTGACAAAATCAGATGGGCTTTAGGAAATATCACTTGAAGAGCGATACATACAGGAAGACTGATTTGAAAGCTCCTTCAATAGTCCTGATTCTAAGCAACAAAAGCCTATCTGTTATTAGTGAGAAAGTGAATGGAAATAAAAGATGAAGAGAACATAAAATCAGCAAAACTTGGCATGTGATTGGGAGAACAGGGTGAGAATAAAGAGTTTAGGATGTCTCCTAGGTTATAAACCCATGTAAGAAGAAGGATAATACCCTTGACAGATATAGAGGACTTAGAAGGAGGCCTGGGTTTAGTTGGAATAATGATATCCGTTTTGGACCTGTTGATATACTATGAGAGATTGAAGTTGAAGTTTCAAGCAAAAAGCATTTGGAGTGATGGTCTGGGAATTCAGGAGAGAGATGAGAACTAGGTATGCAGATTCACCTAGAGATGGCGATTGAGTAACAATAATAATAATAATAATGGCATTAATAAAATATTTTATATATGATATGACATGTATTATATATATATAATTTATAATAATAATAGCACTTTAAGGTTTGCAAAGAACTTTACAAATATTTTCTCTGAGCCTCACAACAACCCTGGGAGATAAGGATTATTATCATACCCATTTTACAGATGAGGAAACTGAGGCAGGCCAGTAACTTCACCAGGATCACACACCAAGTGTCTGAAGCTGGATTTCGACTCAGGGCTTCCTGATTCCAGGTCCCCAGCTCTATCTGTTTTGCTGTACTGTCTTGCTGCTAATGAATCCATAGGAGCTGTTAACTATGGTGGAGAAAAGGAGAAGGCAGAACACCTAAAACTTGGATATACCCACTAATAGGGAGCATTCAAAGGAGATTAACCATGTCTGGGCAACAAGCCCAGACAAATTTTAAAAAGAAAAAAGAAAGTCCCTAAGAATATGAGAGCTAACTGCACATCAGTTGGGTCCCATAAGCACTAATATGAACCCAGAAACCCAGAGAATGTATAGACTTTCAGCTGGGGAAGGGAGGAAAAAGAGCAGAAATATCAGAGTTAAACACATTGATGATGGGCCAGGACAGGTTTTTGTCAGCTTAGGAAGACTGAAATTCTGTGTTTAGTTTTCTTTTTGTGTAGCAGAGAGACATTAATACCTCTATAGTTTCTGTCCCGCTAACTCAAATGAGGTATAACATAGAAAAAAGTGCTTTGCAGAATTTAAAGTGTTATATAAATGTCAGTTATTATTGTGTAATGTAGGAAAACGTGTTTTGCAGAATTTAAAGTGTTCTATAAATGTCAGTTATTATTATCTCCAATATTCACTCCTAGGAACTCCATTCCTGAAAAGCAATTTACGGTTGAGCTTTGCATTTGTTACTTTAAATAAATAAAATGTGATGTTAAAAATCAAAAACAAAACAAACGAAGGAGACTGAGATGGATCAGTCATACAAGTAACCAGAGGACTAGGAGAGAGCAATATCAAGAAAATGCAGGGATGAGTGAGCATTCCTTAAGTCATCTAGAGCTCAGCAGCAAGGCTTAAGAACTCCTTGCCATGGAAAAGATGACCAAGATCTATTAGAGTACTTCATGGGGGTTAAACTCCACGACTCCCCTAAACCAATTCCCAAGGGGGAAAGGTGATTGGGAGATCTTATAGAACAACATCACATAAGTGAGCCATACTGTTTGGGTTGGTGCTGACTGGCCATACTTTCAAATTTAGCTGGTCCCTTTGTCTGTGCCCTCCCTAAACATGCTATCTGATTTTTGTCATGGATAATTAAAAGTTTGATAAAAAATATACCAGTTGTCATGATAAGACATAATATTAACTTAAATTAGTGATCACATATTATTGTCTATATATTAAGCAAAGTAATTAAAGTTAATTCTTTATAAACATATTAATCAATGATCATTATATATATATACATATATATATATTATTACTATTAATCTCAACAGACATTGGAATATGTGTTTGTGTATAACGTATGTGTATTTATGTATATGCATACCCATATACATATACAACATGAACGTGTGTGTGCATTGTTTTAAGAATTGCAAAGCATTTTGCAGATATCTCCTTTAATCCCCATGAGGCAGGGAAACTGAGACTTAGGTGATCAGTACTTATAGGCAGGATATGAACTCAGATCTTCCTGAATCAAGAGTTACAATGCTCTAACCAGCACTACCTGACCAGGGCAGAAGGGCTTTTATGCAGTCAGCTAACACTTCATTTTAGCCCTTCCGCATTACCTTAGCCATACCAAAAAGTCAGTCTCTTTGCACCTGCATGGAGTCTTCCCTGCCCCCTCCTTTTCCACCTCTCTCCACATTGCTCAATTAGGCCAGCTTCCCATTTGTCTTAACCTTCTTTTCTTAGGATTGTTTAGAAAACTGTTTTGAAGAAAGGTTGCTAAGGTTACACAAGTATGTTGAAAGGGTTCTTTTGGTAGCAAACTGATTGCTCTGCTCCCAGAAGCCTTCTCTATTGTTGCATGATCACATGAGAATAATTTATCTAAAGCTCTTTACAAACCTTCAGTTGCTCTATAAACCTTAGCTTTTATTATTATTATTATTATATAGATTGCAGAAATATCCTAATATTTATAACTGTGTGAATAGTTTACTATGATTGTTTTCAGAGACAGATAATTTAAAATGAGATTTTAGGTGCTTTTTTAATTTTAAAAACAAACAAATAAATAAAAATCCATTCATGTTTCTCTTTCCTTGGTAGATATGGCAGTGTGGTGGCAAACTGTTGTTTGTCCCTTGTTCTCGAGTTGGACATATTTATCGCCTTTCAGGTTGGCAAGGAAACCCACCACCAATTTATTTAGGATCTTCTCCAACACTAAAGGTGAGCTTTGTTATTAAAACCATAAAAAGGGGTAAATCTTCTTAGGAGTGATACATTTAAAATTGAAGGAAAGATAAGGAAAGATGATGATAAAACATACCAGCCATTCCTGAGGGAGAAGGGACAAAATCAAAGTGCAGATGGACATCTAACCAGTGGAAAAATGTGTGTTTTTTTTAATATGTTTTAATTTATTTATTTTATATGTAGTTGTTATTTTTATGGGGGAAAGGCAAGAAGAGGAGGCCTAGGACTAAGATAAGTCAAAAAAAAAAGAAAAGAAAAGAATTATAAAAGCATTTTTTTAATGTACAGGAGAAGGCCCAGAAAAATCACAGGCAAGTTTTGAAAGTTATACATACCTATATCTCTATATGTAGAATTATACACAAATCCACAGAAATTTGTAGATGCATATATAAAATGTATATTTTTAAAGTAAGATGTAAATAATAGATCCACAAACTTCTTGTACAATCCTCTTTTTTTCCATACAACTAAATTCATAAGGAAATTCTAGTTTAATTTGATGCTTATTAAGCAGGGAATTTTTTAAAATTTAAAAATAAAATACATCCATTTGGATAGCATGAGAATAGTATAGCTGTTAAAGCTAGAAAAAAATGGTGAAATATGGTTAAATTAGAAATGTCCTGCCACTTGAAAAATTAAACTACTTAGAGGTATTAGAAAGTCAAATATTTTTAGCTTTACTTATTATTACCCTGAATACTACAACTGAAAAAGAAATGTATAAAGGTCTCAAAATTAATAATAATAATACATTAATTTTTATAAGGTTTTTATTTCTAACCTTAGCCCTATGTTTATTCAGAAAATCTGTTGCTGTTTTGTTTTGTTTTTTTTCCCCCACAGTGGAATGGCCACATGGCCTTTTCAGTCATATCCAATTCTTTGGAACCCCATTTTGGGTTTTCTTGGCAAAGATACTAGAAGTGATTTGCCATTTTCCTTCTCCAGCTTAGAATTAATTAAGGCAAATAGGGCTAAGTGATTTGCTCAAGGTCACACGGCTAATAAATGTCTGGATTTGAACTTGGGAAGTTGAGTCTTTCTGACTCCAGATCCAGTGCTCTAAATCACTGTTATCTAGCTGCCCCTAGAATGACCTTAGAGATCATATAATCAAATACTATTTTACAGATAAGAAAGCAGATGATGTCCATAGAAGTTAGTGACTCCTGCCCTTACTGGGAATTGCCTCCTCTGTCCCTCTTTTTTAGGGACTCTCACTTTATTCTGTATTTTCTCCCCAGAGCCTTACTAACTACCTTCCTTGCCCCATCCATTTTCTTTCTCCACTGCTAATCAGAAAAGCCCATGATCCCAGGACAGAGACATGAGGTCAGAATCCATGATAATAGCAACTTAAAGATGCCCTAAAATAATTTTGTGTTTAAGACAGACTTTTATGCTAAGTAAGAATTAATATGTTGTCTTGTAAAATTATTTTTCTTTTTCAACAGAACTACATTAGAGTTGTGGAGGTTTGGTGGGACGGCTACAAAGACTATTTCTATGCCAGTCGCCCTGAATCAAAAGCACTGCCCTATGGGGATATATCTGAACTGAAAAAATTTCGGGAAGATCACAACTGCAAAAGTTTTAAGTGGTTTATGGAAGAAATAGCTTATGATATCACCTCACATTATCCCTTACCGCCTAAGAATATTGAATGGGGAGAGGTATGTATGAGCTTGTACAGAGTAATCACAGTCTTATTTTTGCATATTCATAGACACATGGGCTCATGTAGATATTAGGGATAAACGGCCAAGGGGAGAGAAAGGAGAAAAAAGGTTTGGTAAAGAACTGCCTCCTCCTCTTTTCTCTGATAATCAATTGCAATTGATCAGGACCATCCTGGGTCTCCCTCTTAGCATTGAATAGAACTGATCTAGAGAAGAGAGGAGAAAAGAAAGGATTGATTGTTATGAATAAGTATAAAATATATACATATATTTATATATAATATGTATTATATTGCATATAACATCATGTATATAATATGAAACAAGTATAAATAATTGTAATACTGACCTTTAGGGTCTCTAAAAAAAAAGTCCAGATGTATTAAATCCAAATGTAATAGGTTATACATTACTTGTCTTGTTCAGGAACATTTTAGAAGGAACACTGACAGTATTAAAGTTTGTTAAGCTATGTATCCATAGTAGTGAAAGGATCAAAAAAATGAACAAAAAATGATAAATTGGTATATCTTGCAAGATGAGTCTAGTCGGGAAAGTTGAATGTATTTTTAGCCTGAGGTATTGACTTCTATAAAATTTTTGTACAAATAGGGCCTTTTCACTTTTCTTTGATCTCTTTGGGATGTAGTAGTGGTATTTCTGGGTCAGAGAATATGCACAGTTTTAGAGCTCTTTGGACAAAGGAATCTCACCTTTGGAGTTCCACTATAATTGTTAGTATTTCCTGCACTCTATCATTGTAGATAGAGAAATTTCATGTGTTGCCACAGGCAAAAAAATTCATCACCAAGCTACCCATTAGTGTCTACCTTTTCCAAACTTAGCTAGGCCAGTTCTCAGAAAGCAGACTATTTCCAGGACCATATTTCCCTTTCCAGATGGGATGAACTAATCAGAGCTTTTACTCCCTTTGAGCCTTTGAAAATGGAGCACGATAAAACAGAAATAAGATTTTGTGAATTATAGAAAGGAGAATATATATACTAATAATTTGTTTACCCAGATTACTATATGCCATTATTGGTAAAGGAATTAGCAATTGTTTGGTTATTATGGATACACACACATATATACATGTACATATATACATGTACATGGCTATACATATATAGATGCCTGTGAAATGCATATATTGTGTATGTAAAGACATACATATGTATTCAAAGTGTTTTTCTCTTTTGTATGTATACTAATAGAGAAATTTTAGAAAATCACTTTTTGAGAAAGATACCTTCCCCTTCCTCTCTTATGTGGAATTAATTATGACGTGTAAAAGAAATTAACCGTTGTTAGGTCGATAGTAGAAAGACATAGAGATATACATATAGATACACACATATACATATATGAGTATGTATACACACATATTCAAAGTGTTTTTATCTTTTGGATGTATAGTGATAGAGAAATTTTAGAAAATCACTTTTTGAGAAAGATACCTCCCCCTTCCTCTCTTATGTGGAATTAATTATGACGTGTAAAGAATTAACTGTTGTTAGGTCGATAGTAGAAAGATATAGAGATATACATATACACACATATACATATATGAGTATGTATACACACATATTCAAAGTGTTTTTATCTTTTGGATGTATAGTGATAGGGAAATTTTAGAAAAATCACTGTCTTTGAAAAAATGTTCCTCCATCTTCTCAAAGAACTATTAGTATGAAATATTATTTGTACTGTCAGACATGCTTTATTTTTTTCCTCATCCTTTTTTAATCTTTGTTACAAGGGAGGGCTTTTGATTGGAGAGGTGAGAGGAGGAATATATACTTGGAAATGGAGGTAATATGAAAACAAAAACCCAAAATAAAAATTAGATTGAAAAGAAAAGTGGGAAGAGACAATGACCCCAAAATGGAGGGATGAATGAATTTAGTCATCTCACATTCAGGAAAATGCATCAGTTTTGCCTTGGTCAAGGAAAGGACTTCAGTGTACAGGACAAGAAGGCAGCTGAGACTAGATGAATGACCACAGCAGGTGGGAGGGATTTCTGTGCCTTCCCTGAAGATCCCAGTCTTAGAACTAGGTTAGGAAGCAGATACCAGCAGGTTCATAGGATCATAAATGTGAAATAAGTACCTGCGGTCACACAAGTACCAACTAACAGAACCAGGACCCAAAACCTGGTCCTTGACACCAGAGCTGGCATCTATTCCCACTGCTTGAAGACTAAGCCACCTTAGCAGCCCTAGCAAATTCTAAAGTGCATTAGCTACCAAGTGCATGCATCAGTCTCTAGTATCCAGCACTTTATGGATTAGTTTGCAAGAAATGGAAAATCAGTTGATCAATGATTTCAATGAGGCAAGAAAGGAAGAGTTAAGATTAAACCCTCATTTCCCACAGATTTGTATCAGGCCCAAAGTAGTATTTTTCTTACTGTTCTATTTTTGTTGACATCTTCTATTTTTACCTCACCTTTATTTCTGAATATCTGCCCTCTTTGGCCCATGTCCCCAGTAAGCTATCGATCATCATAAAAGATTTTCAGTATAAAATCTAAAGATTTCATAATTTTTTAAAAAACAGTTTGGCCACATCACCCAAATAATGGTGCCTAAGAGTGTGTGTAGTATTGTACAGTTTTCAACTAAGCTAAACTGGAGCATTTTATTTAGTTTTGTTCATTCCCTTTGGTTTCTCTGGTACATCCAAGGAGCCTGAAATAAGGATTATACACCATTTTCCTAGAGATGGTAGAAAAGAAATAGCTCAGGTCATCCCCCTTGAGAACCATCAAATCAAGAGAAAGTGATGATAACAAGAAATCAGGAGGGGTTGAGAATGTTCAATCTTGGGACTTATGGGTACCAACAGCACCCCTCTAGAGCCTGGTTAGACACAAGTTTTCTTGCAGTGTTAGGTGAATGGGAAGAAGAAGCAACCTACTTCTCTTTGTTTCATCTTTTTATTTTGAGTTGAAAAGTGGGGAAATTAGAGCTAAAAGTCACTTCTCTAAGTGGGAAAGGGCCAGAGTCCACCAGTAGCCAGCCTTACATTTCAACTTGCAAGGCTGTAAAAGCTGGTTCAGGGGAATCTGTTGACTAGTTCATGTCAATGTAGAAAAATTTAATTTCCCTTTAGTTCAGTCAAGACAAGTTGGAGATTCTATAAGAAGCTCTTATGTGGTAGCTGGAGTAGCTAGAATGCTGAAATCCTGCCTCAGACACTTTGGCTAGTTACGTAACATTGGGCATGAAATCTCTGGTCAGCCTCAGGTTCCTCATCTCTAAAATAAGGAAAACAGCTTCTACCTCATTGTGAAGATCAAGTGAGATAAGATAGAGTGTCCCAAAGGTCTTGGTTTGAAACTATACTAAGACTTTTGGGACACTGTATACAGAAAGCTTTTTACAAGCCACTCTATATAAATTTTATATATTTTCAAAATTAATATTACTTAGAAGCTAAGGGGAAAGGAGAGGAAGGGAAATTAAGAACTGTCATAGAAAACCATAGAAAAAGCTGAATTCACAAAGTTTTATGGTTTCAATTTAAGTCAAGTCTAGCCAAACCATGAGAATGACCGATATCCCTTGGGGAGACCCCATGCCAAGTCCTTTATATTTTCTCAAACTCTGTTATCTGGAATGAATGTTTAACAAATAAAGTCTAAATGTGCAGGTTGAGGAAGATTGAGGTTGAGCCTGATTCCAAGGTTGGCAAGTGAGTCACTGTTTCTCAGTCACTTCCCGTTCTGCAGATACCTCCCCAAATTATTCCCTCTAGCTCCAAGCCCACACCACTGGGCCTCTTTCTCCTTGAGTTTTGTCCTTCCCCCACTGTTCTCCAGGAAGAGAAAGGAAACTTCCCTATGTGGGCCCCAAAGACCATATGTTAGGATTCAGGTCTTCCTCCATTAACTTTGCTTTTAACTGTCCACCTAAAGAGCCCTCAGTTTCTGGACCCAGATATTGGACAAACTTACTTGACCAGTCTGTCCCTAATCCCTAATTTTGTAATAACTCCATCAAGCTCTATCCTAACTTGTTTTTCTCTTGTTGATTATTTTGAGTCAATTTCACAGTTGTCTGAGTCTGGTTGGACCTTCTAATAAATCTAGACTTTTTCCCCTTTGGTTCAAAGCTAATGACCACATAGTTTAAATGAGAATTGCCATCTTACCATTACTCATAGTCCTGCAGCAGCAGGACTTTCTATTGACTGACCTGGAGCCGATTCTTGGGGTTTCCTTATTGCAAAGTCTCCATTTCCTTCTGAACTGCCAGGGCAAACTCCTTTCTATATAAGGAATGCTTTTCTTCCTCTCACCTAATTTTCTGGCTCAGATGAAGATAACCTTGAATTTCTGACTTCTCTGAGGTTCTCTTTGATGAGTCAGGAATCTTCCAAGTAAAAATCCTTTCCTAAATTTCCTTAATTACATACATGATATGCTCAATGTTCAATAATAGTATGTATACATAATTCACAACTTGAGGCAAGAAGCATAATAGAGAGCCAGACCAGAAGGTAGGAACACCTGCATTTAAGTCTCACTTTGGAGCAAACTATCTCACTGTGACCCCAGGTACATTAATTAACCAGGCAAGCTCTTTAAGATTTATTTACATAACACGTTCTGGCCTGCATTGTTTCAGGAAGTTTCTCCACCCAGGAGTTCTCTATAATAATGAAATTATAGCTTCAGTCTCTATTCCTAATTCCTCCCCTAGAAAAAAGTCCAATTGCCTGCCCTATGCACACCATAATCAAATGCACCACCTGATAGCAACTATATAAATCAAAGACCTTCTAATCAGTCTCTAGGGAGCCTGCCTTGCAAAAACTCTGCCTAAATTAATTTCTATTTCATGTTAGGTTAATCAAGCTACAAAGGAACTATTTTATATGAATATATATAAAAATTATTACATATATGAAGTAATATTATATTACAAAATAATTGATTTTGCAAAACAAAAGGTTTTAAAACTAAAGGGAAACAATGAAAAAATAAAATGAAGAGGCATATATTATTACTCAACCTTAAGTAAAGCAGTAATCAACAAAACTACTAAATACTGGGGGGTTTTTTTCTTTCTTTTTTTTTTGTTTTCTAAAAAGGGGAAAACTAATTAGATAAGCATGAACTAAAAATATCAAAAACAGTAGCTCACTGTTTCACAAATCTGAGAATTTATTTATGTAAAGAACTCCATATTTGACAAGAATCCTTAAAAACATAAAAGTAGAAATTAGACCGGCATCTTATGTTATATATTGAATAATCATGGATTATAACCTGAATATGATTTTGAGTAATTATGGATTATAATAACATGAATATCACACACACACACACCAATTAAAAAAATAGGAGTTACCTTTCACAACTACAAATAGTGGGAGAAGTCTTAACTAAACACAGTCAGAGATGATCATGAAAGACAACAAAACAGGCAATTTCTGTAACATAAAATGTAAAAGTTTTATACAAACAAAATCAATACAGATAAAATAGGAAGAAGAAAAATTATCTAGTGGAGAAAAAGTCTCGTATCAAATATCATTGGTAAAAGCATAATGATACCCAGCTGTAATCCATAGTACCTGAGAGGCTAAATTCTTGAGCTGGGTAGTTCTAAGTTTCAGTAGACTATGTGTCTGCACCAGCACCAATATGATGAGCCCTAGAGGAGGAGCAGGAAAGGGTTAGGGTAACATAATGGACTATGATTAATTAGAATTCATAAAAATGAGAAGATTTATATGCAGAGAAAAATATGTAAAATGTAACTATAGAAATGTAAACAAAAAGATCCCTTAAAATGCCTAATTTTTGATAACTGAAAAGCCATGAATGGTCTTAGAAAACAGATAATTAAAAAACATAATGCCCTGTTTTTGACAGAGAAGTGGGAGGGATTTCCAAGGTTTTCATCATTATATGAAATTTTTTTTGTTATTTTTTTCTCATCTGTTTTTAAGGGAGGGTCTGTTTCTGAGAGAAAGATATAAAAATGGTTATGATAAAAAACAAAAGGACTTAAGAATACTACTTTAGTTTTCAGTTATGAGACAGCTAGGTGGTTCAGTAGATAGAGCTCTGGGCCTGGGATCAGGCAAGACTAATTTTCCTGAGTTTACATCTGGCCTCAAACATTTACTAGTTGTATGACCCCCCCCCCCCCAAGCAAGTAACTTAATCCTATATTTGCCTCAGTTTTCTCATCTATAAAATAAACTGGAGAAGAAAATGGCAACTTCTCCAGAATCCAGTGTCTTTGCCAAAAAAAAAAAAACCTAAATGGTGTCACAGTTGGACGTGACTGAAATGACAGTACAACAATTTCAGTTATAGCAAATTCACAAGATTTAACAGTTACTGTGTGAAGGTTTAATATAGCTGTTGTACTATCTGAAACTTCCCACAATAAATGCTTTTAGAAGCAACTAGAGGTCATGCACTGGATAGAACTCTGGACTTAAGCACTTTATGAACTATGAGACTGTTTGTGACCAAATTACTTAAGCCTTATCTTCCTCAGTCAATCAATAAGCATTTATTAAGTGCTTACTATGTGACAAATACTTCACTGAGTGCTGGGAGATACAAAAAGATGCAAAAGATAGACCTTTCCTTCAAGGAGATTACAATCTAAGCAGACAACATGCAAAGAATTTCCTCATGCAGAAAATAGGGATAATAATACCATCTACCTCCCCAAGGTGGTTGTCAGAATTAAATAAGATATTTGTTAAGTATCTATCACAGTGCCTGGCATATAGAAGGCACTTAATAGATGCTGATCCCTTTCCTTTCTTTTGTGTGGACCAGTACATGGGGCACTTAACAGTGCTGAATTTAGAATCAAAAGACCTGAGTTTAAGTCTTGGCTCTTCATCGATTACTAAATGAGAAATTGGACAAGTAGAAAAGTATTTTATCAATAAAATAAGAGAGATTAGCTTCTAAAATTCTGTCTAGCCCTAAATCTATGATTCTATGTGTGTGTGTGTGTGTGTGTGTGTGTGTGTGTGTGTGTATGTGTGTGTGTGTATATATATTCTAGCCTTAAACTTAGCAAACTGTAGACTCTTTGAAAACTTGATATTAAAGTAACAATCCCAAGTTTTGAGAGAGCTGTCCTTTTGTTTCCCTAGGATTTGCTTTCTTGGAGTACGCTTCTTCAAGACTCTGTACATAAAAATTCAATTTACAACAGTAGCTTTTAAACATAAAAGCTTTGAAACTCATGGTATGAAAGTAAAGAAAGCTAAATACTAATATATCATTCCCCCCCCCCCCAGATCAGAGGTACTGAAACTGCGCATTGCATTGATAGCATGGGGCATGCAAATGGTGGTTTTGTGGAACTGGGCCCTTGTCATCGGATGGGAGGAAATCAGGTAAATCATCACTTTTTGGTTCTAGTCTGAATTGAGAAAGACTCAGAATTCTTCTCTGGCAACTAAAAAGTTAGTTATGAAAATATGTTGACCCAACATTGTTAAAGGTGCTAATCGTATCAGCTATCAGAGACTAAAGTTTGACATTTATTACTTTTGTGCTGTTCTATAACTATAGATTTCCACTACTAAGGTGGTATAGAACCTTCTCATCCTAACAAGCCATTCCTTTTTATTACAACTTTATTAATTTCATTAAATATTTCCCAATTACCTTTTTTAAAAATTTTAAAATATTGATTTATAAATGCTCTCCTTTCCTACTTCCTCTACCCATTGAGAAGATAAGCAATATGATTTCAGTTATACAGGTGAAGAAATGCAAAACACATTTCCATAAGAGTCATCCAATAATTCATTCTCAGAACTCTTCAAAATATTCTTATTTTGCTATATGAGCTCATCCCTAATTTTAACTTAGACTCTTATACATAGTACACACCAAAAAAAAAAAAAAAATTTTTTTCTAATTTTCAAAGACTGCAGAATGTAATCCTTTCAAATGCTAATAAAGGACAGACTAACTAGACCTGTGATTTTTTGCTGATATTAGGAATTTCCAGATTAGTCAGCAGCTCTTCTGCAATTTATATGTATAGTTTTAGAGAGTTGCCTAAAGGACTGAAAGGCTGCAAAGCCAGTATGTGTTAGAAGCAGGATTGAACTTTTCCTGATTTCTTAGCTAGCACTCTATCCACTAACAGCCTCTCTCATATAAAATATTTCCCTTAAAAGTAACATCTCTGGGGCAGCTAGATGGCACAGCCACTTAGAGTCAAAGGAGTTTTAAAATGGCACTAATTAATTTACTTTTATTATGTATTTTTTATTATTTAATTTATTTTGGACTAAGTGAAAGAGGAGATTCTTTGCCTTGAGCTATCTAGCCTTACTCACTAAATGGGTGCAAGTCTCAGTCAAACTGAGACCATTAAACACCTTAGTTTAAAAAGGCCGAGGTCTCCCACTGCATCCAGGACCATCTCCAGTCCTCCTGATCTCTTTCTGTCCATGGACCCAGATGGCTATGTAAGGGAAAGTGAGGCAGATGATCTTAGACGACCCTCCCTCATTTAAATTCAGTTCACTTGTATGTCATGGTGTTACCTCCCTGATGCCATGAGCCTCTTCCAGAACGAAGGACATACAACAACAATGGTCTCATATGTTTTAACATTTCCTAGCTGTGTGATCCTGGGCAAGTCATTTAACCCAATTGCCTCCAAAACAAACAAAAAAGTAACATTCCTGACTGCTGACTGCACCTTGTTTCTTGGATATACACAGAAGTCAAAGTGATTTTTTTTTTCTGAAAAACTTATTCCCTTATTAAAATTTTTTTATGTCTTGTAGCATGGCACAGCAGACAACATAATGAGAATAAAATGAGATAAAGATACATAAAGCACTCTGCAAACCTTAAAACACTATATAAATACTAGTTGTCAGTTATTATTGTTGTTATTATTACTATTAAGAATTATAGCATGAAAAGAGCAAAGCTTCTTAAACTGTGGATCGTGATCCCATATGGGATTACATAACTGAATGTAGAGGTTATGAAAATTCACTTTATTGTCAGTGTATGTTTGAGGTGTATTTTATATACCTGCATACCCAGGGGCAAGTAAAAATTTATTGGGTAAAAAAAGGTCACGGGTGGGAAAAGTTTAAAGAAGCCTTGCCTTAAAAGTCAGCTAGTGTGAGTTCTAAGACTCACTCAGAGTCACACATTAAGTTTCACAGGTAGAATTTTAAACCCCAGGTCTTATTTTTCCAAATCCTGCATAGGAAAGACATGAATTCAAATCTTACACCTCAACTCTTTTAGTTACCTAAGTGACTGAAGGCAAACCACTTAAATTCTATGAGCCTCAGGAGTTATGGTAGCTTCTGATGTGCTTTCATAAATTCCTGAATGTAAGAGATTGTAGGCCCTTGACTTTAAGAATTACCAAGTAAGAGTGCTCTGGAGTCAGGAGGATCTGAGTTTAAATTTAGCCTTGAATACTTAACACTTCCCACCTGTGTGATCCTTGCAAGTCACAATTGCCTTGCAAAAGGAAAAAAAAAAAAAAAAAAGATGTATTAAGAATCACTGGGATGTATGCATAGATTAGATTTAACATATATTTCTACCATGTTTAACATAGATTATATTACTTGTCATCTAAGGGAGGAGAGGGGAGGGGAGGGAAGGAAATTGGAACACAAGGTTTTGCAAGGGTTAATGTTAAAAATTTATCCATGCATGTTTTGAAAATAAAAGGCTTTAATTTAAAAATAAAGGAAAAGAAATATATATATATATATATATATATGTATATATATTTAAAGTATTGGTAAACATTGAAAAAAAGTCACTGAGGAAGATTTCATTTTCTTGTTTGCTATTATTAGCTTTTCAGAATCAATGAAGCGAATCAACTCATGCAGTATGATCAGTGTTTGACAAAGGAACCCGATGGAACAAAAATCATGATTACACATTGTAGTCTAAATGAATTCAATGAATGGCAATATTTCAAGGTATTACATTTCATCTTTTGAAAGCAAACATAGCTTTTTCTTATTTCATTCCTTTAAATATTTAATTTGTTAATATCACTGTTTTTCAGAATTTGTTTTTAAATCTTGCTTCATTTGGTTAATCAAAGTCCCTAAACTGCATTCCCAGGTCTATGAGTTTAAAACATGCTACCATTTTCCATTAATTAGCCATTTACTGCCTGTCACAATTCTGTTTCATTTGTTGGGAACATCATTGATTAGAATTCCAGTGTCACTTTTCATGTAACTAGAATCCCAGCATTCTTTTTAAAATTCATTCTGGTCATCCAGATAAATAAATTTGGTTTTAGAAATCAGAATGAGGTACCAATAATTAGAAAATGTTCTTTTTTCTGTGCCATGGTGCACACACACACACACACACACACACACACACACACACACACACACTCAAAAATACTCACACTCAGCTTATGCTTCCCATCTTCCAGCAGGTGGAGATAGAAGTTAGGAATTTGGTACTGTGAGCTTTGCCTGTTTTACTTTTTGCTTCCAAGTTATCTTCCTATTTCAAAAGATGAAAAGCAGTTTGTTAGTTTCCTTCCTATGATAAGGATGGGAATCCCATTTTTTGTTGGGCATTTTTTTCCATTATAAGTGATGCTATTAGTGTTTTAGATTTTGAATATTGATAGTCTTTTGGCTAATTTTCACATGCCCAATACAGTAGAATATTTGTGTATAATTGTAGAGTCTAGACATAACTAATGTAAAGCAGTTTGTATAGAGCAACCAAATGGGAAAGCTTCCAAGTAACTAGAAGCACTAAGGCTACATTTATTCATCTGGTATGTACTACGTGGTTCAGTGCCAGATCTGCTATATAAACATCTGTTTGCCTTTAAAAAGCCTCACTAATAATGTGACCTAAACTTGGAAATTTGAGTTTCACATTTTTTCATCTTTCACAATTTGTTTCATCTTTCACAAAAGACCATTATCATGTTAATGACTACATACATTTTCTCAACTTTGTGACAATGTATGTTATCTTTGACAAAATGTGAAAATAATAGTAGAAGACAAACATGGAAAAAAGGAAGCATTTTGTTTCAGAGAAGTGTGGGATAATAGCAAGAAAATAGCAAGAAAAAGTAGTCAAATAAGACAAGTAATGGCAATAAATCAGTAAGAAACAAAGCCCATAAAACCTATATTGTATGTAAATCTGTTTTTCCCCCACTCCCAAAAAGCCTGATTTGTTTACCAACTAAATGGGTAAAGTCCATTCATCAAATTAGACAGAAGTGGAATGGAAATTGTGCAAGCGAGCTATCAGAGATGGACAAAAGGTAATTGTTTAAGTATTTGTTTAAATACCCCCTTTTTAATATCTAGGTGAACATTTAACAAAAAAGAATAGGAAGAATTAAAATTAATGTTACCGTTTGTTGTTCATGTAGTGTCTTGCTCTTCATCATTGATGGGCCACCACCAGACTTGTCCATTTGCCAGTATCTCTCAAAGTCTATCCACCTGCCATGTTCATTGTTTCCATGACATCTGTCCATCTTATCCTTTGCCGTCTCCTTTTCCTTTTTTGCTTTTAATCTTTCCCAACATCAGGAGCCTTTCCAATAAAACTGGTCGTCTTCTTATGTGGCCAAAATACTTAAGCTTTCGTATTTGACCTTTCAGTGAATAGCCTGAATTAATTTAAATATCAACTGATTTGATCTCCATGCTGCCACAGAACTCTTAAAGGTCTTCCTTCTCTAGCACCACAATTCAAAAGCATCAATTCTGCAGCATCCAGTTCTTCCTTACAGCTATACATTGCTACTGGAAAACCATAGCTTTGATTATATAGCTTTGTTGACAAGATGATGTCTCTGCTTTTTAGTATGCTGTCTGGATTTGCCATAGTTTTCTTTCCACAGAGCAGCATCTTTTAATTTCATAGCTATAGTCGCCATCTGGAGTGATCTTGCCAAATGCTTTTTCTGCATCTATTGAGATAATCATATGATTTTTGTTAGTTTGATTATTGATACAGTCAATTATGCTAATAGTTTTCCAAATATCTACCAGCCCTGCATTCCTGGTATAAATCCTACTTATCCTGGGGATGACTTGCTATAATCTTTTTGCTAATATTTTAAGATTTTTGCATCAATATTCATTAGGGAATTAAGTCTACAATTTTTTTTCTCTAGTTTATGACAATATCTGCATAAAAAGAATTTGGTAGAACTCCTTTCCTTGTTTTTTCAAAATAGTTTGCATAGTATTGGAATTAATCAATCATTCTTTAAATGTTTGGTAAAATTCACATGTAAATCCATCTGGCCCTGGAGATTTTTAATTAGGGAGTTGATTAATAGTTTGTTCTATTTCTTTTTCTAAAATGGGACTATTCAAGTAATTTATTTCAATTCTGTTAATCTGGGAAATCTATATTTTTCTAAGTATTCATCCATTTCACTTAGATTGTCAGACTTATTGGCATACAGTTGGGAAAATAACTCCTAATTATTGCTCTAATTTCCTCTTCATTGGTGGAAAGGTGTCCCTTTTCAATCTGGAATTATCTTTTATAAAATCTGATAGTCCTTCCATTTCTTCTCCCTCTATTTGCCAGGAAATGATAGAATTAGTTGCCAAGATCTTAGTTTTTTGTTTTGTGTTGGGTTTTTTTGTTTTGTTTTGTTTTGTTTTTCAATGTTAGCCTTCAAACCAGCTTTTACATTCTTCTCTTTCACCCTCATCAGAAGGATTCTTGATTCTTCTTTTACTTTCTGCCATTAAAGTGCTATCATCTGCACATAGGAGATTGTTGATAATTCTCCCACTACTCTTAATTCTGGTTCTGGATTCATCCAACCTGGAATTCCACACGATATACTTACTCTGCATATAAATCAATAAAGTGACAATATGCAGCCACATTGTATTTCTTTCCCAATATTAAACCAATCAGTTGTTCCATGTCTGGTTCTAACCATAACTTCTTGGCCTGAACAGTTTCTTCAGAAGACAAGTAAGATGATCTGATATTCCCGTCTCTTTGAGAACTTGCCAGAATTTGTTGTGATTCACCAGAGTCAAAGGCTTTAGAGTAATCAGTGAAGGAAAAACAAGTTTTTTGGTTCATTTTTTTTCCCCCTGGAATTTCCGTGTTTTTCTCCATAGTCCACCAAATGTTGATTATATGATCTCTATTTCCTCTGCTTCTTTGACCAATCAATAATTGGATAATTTTTGGTTTCTATATTCCTTGAACCTTAGCTTCATAGACCCTTTTGACTTTCTTCTCCAGGATGTTTGGCTCTAGATCAGCAACCACGCCATCTTGGGTTATTGGTGATAAGATTTTACTTGTATAGTTGTATATATTCTTGCGATCTCTTCTTAATCTTTTCTGCTTCTGTAAAGTCTCTATTACTTTTTGTCTTTTATTATGCCCATTTTTTGCATAAATTTCCTTGATATCTCTAATGTTCTTGAAGAAATCTCTCGTCTTTCCCATTCTGGTCCTTTTTTTTTTTCCTATTTCTTTGCATTGGTCAGTTAAGAAAACATCCTAATTTCTCTGTAATTCTTCATTCATTCGTGTATCTTTTCCTTTCTCCTTTCCCTCTCACTTTCTTTCCTCAGCTACTTATAAAGCCTCATCAGCCATTTTACTTCCCTGATCATTTTTTTCTGGGAACATTTTTGGTTGCTGCCTCGACTCCTGACTCTATCTACCAGACCCAATTCCTTAAATCTTTTCATCATCCACACATACACACACATATATGCACACACACGACATTCACAAGTTTTCCAGTTATATCTTTTTATTTCTAACAACTATTGGGTTGGTGCCAGAATCCCATAACCAGGGAATCAAACCAACATATCAGTAGTTTCTAGAAATAATAGGTTATAAATGGCAAACTTGTGATTTTTTTCCCCCTGAATTGTCTACTTTAGCCTATTACACAAAGCTGTATACCACCTTGTCTTTTTTTGGAACTTTTAATGTCAATGTTATCTTGTTGAACCCTGGGCTTGCAGAATCTTAAGCATAAACTTGTGAAATGAGCACAATTATTCAACATTACTTCTTTAGGAGACCTCTTAGCTTTTCTGGAGACCTTCAGGATTTAGTTCAAATCTCACATCCTACAAGTCTTTCCCAATGCTCTCAGCTATTAGTATTTGCCCTTTGAGATTACCCTTTCTCCATTCTGTGCATATAATTCATGTTTGCACATACATACACATGTAAATGTACTTGCACACACATGTATGTGTACATATAAAGCTAGATCTAGATAGCCATGTATATATCTACATGTGACTATATCTAAGATATATACATGATACACTATATGTGCATGTGGATAAATGTATACACATGCACACATATTGTGTATACTTTTATATGTACACATATATGCATATATATCATGTAAAGGGAAGATAACCTTAATCAGCAAAGCACTAGTAGTAGCTGGGGGGAACTAGAAAAGATCTAGAATCTAGAGAGATGCATGCATGCATGCATACATGCACACAAAACATACATATGTGTATACATGTATACATATACACACAGCGGGTTTACAAGACTTCCAGCACAGCACCTGACCATTAAAAAATGTTTGACTCACTAAAAAAAAATCCACATGTAAACTTACTTATTGCTTCTTTTCCCCTCTAGAATCTACACAGATTTACCCACATTACTTCAGGAAAGTGCTTAGATCGCTCACCAGTTCTACATCAAGTGTTCCTCTCTGAGTGTGACTCCAATAAATCCACACAAAAATGGGAAATGAACAACATCCTTAACGTTTAGACAGAACAAAACAAACTAAAAACCTACCTACTGACACATTAATTTGTACAGGACTGAAAATAGCCTGAAACCTGCTGCAGCTCCTCACTTTGTACAGCTCCAAACCTGGAACCTCCTGATGTTTGAAGGACATAGATGAACTGTGATAGTATGATAAGCATTATCATCTGCAGTTACTGTTTACAAAACTGCTTTTACCTTAAAACTTTGTAGATGTTTACATCTTTTGTGTTTGTTTGTTTTAAGATGATGTTGGTAATTTGTACACCTCTCAACTCTGCTGAATGGGAACAGAGTTGGAGGCATTGTTTGTTACCTTCTTTGGGATTACACTCAGGGGTCTGAAGGCAGTTTTTTGTTGTTGTTGTTTTTAAACACACACTTGAAAAAGGGTTGGAGTAACCAAACTTTAATATATCACTTGGTGATTATCAACCTGTTGTATCTTTATTTAATTTTACATCTTTTTCAAGCACTGCCACAGGTTATTAGCCAGGGTGGCCTTCCTCCACAATCATGCTGCTTTTTTGAAAGGTGAATTTCAACACATTTAGTGCCTCTTTCATTTCTCAGTATATTTTTCAAGAGCATCTGAGGAAATTTATAGTATGGTTATGTTGGAATTGTCAACTATTTAATGATAACTCTTCCCACCCAGAAACTTATGTGCTACCATTTGCAACCAACTTTTTGAATGTTATATAGCATATGTTAATGGAAGGCACAGACCACCCCAAGAGTACTTTGTGGTGTGTCAAGATTTTGTGGCATTAAATCTCTTATCTGCTGGCATTGTTAGAATTTGTGTGTCACCACCAAGCCCTAAAATACAAAAAAAAAAAAAAAAAAAAAAAAAAAGGCTATTGAATGGAAAATATCTCTTCAATGACATTTGGGGTTTGGTATACCTGGAGCTTCAGGTATGTTTAAGAAACTATATATTTCTCAGATTTGAAATTTTTAAAAAGATCGAAATAAAATTCTTTAAAAGCTCCTTCAAAATTATAGCTAGAAATTTCCAAGTACTTGTTAGATCAAGCCTTATATAATTGCTATATATCATAAACTAAAAGTTATCCAACTTATGAAGCCAACAATGATCTCTTTTTATTTGCATCGTTTTTCTAGAGGAAATTAACTTGAATAAACTGAATTTTCCTTTAATACAAAGAAATGTTCAAGATTGATAATCTTTAAAAAATATCAGCCATTTTAAACAAATTCAGCAAACATTCTACTATACTTGGGCATTAGGTTTCTTTAATTAGTACTTTTTCAAATCCTAAACTTCTTTAGGGGCTCATTTGTCTTTGTTAATTTTTTTTTCCCATAACAATAAAAGGTACTTTTATTTTAGATGTTTTTGTTCCTTCCTTCCTTCCTTCCTTCCTTCCTCCCTTCCCCTCACCCTCTAATATTGAGAGGACCTGATACTAAAATTGGTCTCTTTTTTTTCCTAAAAACTCCCATCTAAAAGGACAAATAAGATTCATAGTGAAAAGCAAACTGGAACTTCACTCTGAGCATACTAATACTTAGTGAAAGGGCTTTAGAATCCACTCTGACAAAAGGAAATAATCTTCAGAGCTTTAAGATTAAGAACAATGATTTTTACAATTAGCTAATTTTGAGATTGCACCTAATTGACTAATGTTAAACATCCCAAACAACATACTTATTTATAAATCCGTATTCTGTCACTATATTTTGCTACTGATTGGGGATCTTAACTATCATTCTCCCTTGTAAGGGTGTTTTTAAAATTCTCAACTCAATGTAAGGGAAACTTGCTGGGATATACTAAGGAATGTGGGTACTTTCATTGCTTGTTATATGAAAAACGATTCCATTTTCCACGTTAAGTAGATTATAATTGTGCTAACTATGCATAGGCATAAGAAAGGTGGCACAGACTGTGCAAGTGTATTCTAAATGGGTATTTTGTTCAGTTCATTAAAAGCTGGACACTCTGTGAATATGATTCTGTATCCTGCAACTGCAAACTTTACAAAACAAAAACACCAGAAACTGTTGCAGTAATAACTTTTCTACTTTAGGCTGCTTTGGAAATAATTCCCATACCCTTGCTTTGTAATGTCACTATGCATTTCTACACATTTTATAAATTTGATTTATGCAGATTTTGATACACTGTATGTTTCTGTAGAAATTGTATAAATATTCAAAAGTTTTATTAGGGGTAAATTTGGGAAACTTATGTACATCTTAATTCTGGGTTGCTTGTTTTTTAGGTGAAAAAAATAAAAATATTGTATTTTAACTTGTGATATTTTAAGTCATAATTTTTCTAAATATAAAAACTTTTTTCAAAGTGTTAATATTAGATGTTGCCATATAGAATATAATCAGGACAGATAGTTCCCCTTAGGAGTACTATAGTTTCAAATGTAGAATATTTATAATAATTTTCAGATAATGGTATAAATACTACATTTGAGTTTGGAAAGTTCACAATGCTGTTCTGTAGCTTGGAGTTATTTGTTGGAAGGAATTATCCATACTGGTGAAATTTAAGATTTTTGGACATAGAAAATCACTGGCCTGAAAGGGGGGACTTTGAGTTTGCCTCTATGGTTCAACATAAGAACACAAAGGACTACTGAGGGAAAAAATTTCCAGGGGCTGATTTTTCCCTTTTGTAGCTTATTTTAGTGTTTGATCACATTGACAAGCCAGAAACTGAAGACTTTATATGAAGATTATAAAGAAATCAAACAGAAGAATTTAGTAATCAAATGCTGGGGAATCAAAGAAACAGACCCTCCACCTCCCCAATCCCCCAAGGTGCTCACAATCTAATGAGGAAGACAACATACAACCATGTACAAAACAAGATGGAGGCAGGATAAAAAGGATCTGAAAATCTGCATAGAAATGGCAATTGAATCCATCAGAACTAATGAGATTAACTAGCAAAATAACCTAAAGGACCCAAAAAGAGCCTTAAGTAATACCTATAATTAACAGCCTCAACTTGAAAGACCCAGCAAAAGGAGATGGGGGAAGGAACAATTCCACAGGAAGTAACATTCATAAAATCCTTGAGAAGAGAGTATTCAGGACAAGAGAGCAATCACTAGACTCAAGTGGCAAAGGAGTCAAGGATGGGGACTGAAGAAAAAAACAAACACTAAAACGGGTGAATCAATGAATTGTTGAGGATGTAGAACACAACATATAGGTGCATTGGCAGAAACCAGAAAAGTAGCCAATAGGGAGAAGTGTTAAGACTGGGGAGAGCCAGAAAGATGGAAGGTCATCTGCTGGAGAAGACAGAATGAGTGGGATTATCATGCTACAAGGGTTTGCTTTAGCAAGAAGAGTCCCTTATTTTGTAAGAATGGAATGGAAGAGTGCAAGTATGAGTGATACGAGATGAGAGACTAAAGAGTTCGTAGCAAATGACTTTTTTTTTTTTCCCCCCCCCCAGTGAACTGAGGCAAGATTCTCCACTGACAAGGGAAGCTATGGGACATTTGAAGATGAAAAGGTGTAGCAGTTGTTGTGGAATAATGAACTACATAGGAAGGAGTGAAGAGATAAGCTTTTCAGGGAGAGCTCAGTTAAGAATGTGCAAGTCAGCAGGGATTCATGATTTCCTCCATCTTTATCCAGTAACATAAAAGAAGAAGCAAAGGTAGCATGATGGTGAGAAGTCATCAAAGCCAAAGTTGCTTGGCAGGGCAAGATTGGTAACAGGGTAAGGAGGAGGATATTGAGTTGAACTGAATTACCAAGGGGTCAAGATGGAGAAAGGTTGAATGCAACCAATCCAAGGTACCTTCAAAAAGTTTGAAGGATTAGGAATCCCAATAAGAATGACAAAGTTGGGTTGAAGGTGGTAGAGTGGAGGGAAATGACCACAGATTATAATCAGGTAAAAAGTTCTTTTAGATGGAACATTTGTGGGTCAATGGGAAGATCCAAGGGTCTCTCTTGTTTAAAATAAGTGGGGTGGAAGGATGTCCTGGGAAATGAATTTAAAAATTGAGAGGTTAGGTGTTTGAGCATCAATATTTAAGTGCCCTCAACATAAGGGCAAGAACTGAAGGGAGAAAGACTGTGAGCTAAGCACTTAAGTCCTTGAGAAATGAAGTTAAATATCTTAGGGATTGGTAGGTGACAACTACTAGAATTCTGACTGAATGATAAACATGGATTGAATCAACTTCAAAGAAGTCATTGAGGTAGGAAGCAAGGAATTTTCCATTCCCCCCCCCCCCCAATCATAAGTGAGAAGGTAGGTAATGGAGTAATGAGGATAATAAATGGCAGCCACAAGTGTTTTTATCAAGTGGGTAATCAGGTTCTCAGTAAAAGATGACAACACAAAAGGAAAAAAGTTTTTAAACTGAAAGCAAGTTTTTTATCTACAGAGTAGACATTTCAGAACACAGTAAAAGGGGTAGTAGGTTCTTGAATGGGACATCATGGGGACTGGGAATAAGAGAACAATGAAGAACAGAGAATAAGTTGTGTTTTTAATGGCAGCTGGGGGTTCAAAATCACTGAAATGCTTACAATATGGGAGTGGAAGTAATATATATAGCTGGGTGACAGTGGCTAAAGCACTGAGCAAGGAATACCTGAATCCAAATCCTGCTTTGCATTTAGTAGCTGTGATCTTGGGCAGTACCAATTTCTTCAATTGTAAAATGAGGACCTATCCTTCTCAGGATTGTTGTGAAAATAAAATGAAATGTTATTTACAAAGCACTAAGTACAACCTCTAGCAAGAACCATACGTACATGCATTTATTTGAGAGGAATGAGTTCAGGCAGGAATGGGGACCATGTAACTAAAATTGGAAATGGGTGGCATTACCTTTGTGATTTTAGTCATCAAAATTAAAACTAGTTATTAACTAGGTAAACAATGGTATAATGAAACTCACTTTGTGGCATATACAAGTAGCTTCTCTCTGGCCCCATGTGATATGGAGCTATAAATGAAAATTCAGTAATACCAAAGTAATTGAGGGACCAGTAATCACCAATGACGACAGGTGCCTCATATATTTACTGGGTTTTAATTTGGAGAACACTAGCTTATACATGCAATTCTAACTAAAGCTTAAACACCAATAAGAAATCCTGTTGTAAAAAATTAAGGTAAACTTAAGAATTAAGACTAAAGAATTACATCCAACTACTATAAATCAAGTCAGATTAATTACTTTTAAATTTGGGATGACTTGGCTCAATAAGCAATGTTTTATAGTGTTAGAAAGGCACTAATTTGGAAATGAGAACTATGCCAATTCATCACATCCATATGGTGTTTTTTAAAAAGACCCCAAAACTATATCAGGTCTCCTCTATTTGGGGAAGAAAGGTGTCATACACACTTGACAAATGAGACAACTGAGGCCCAAGTTTAAGAAATATATTCAAGATACATGACAGCTTAATTCAAGTCACTTCCAAAATGATTATCAAGATAGCTAGATGACTAATTTCCTTTAGGGTCAATTCTAGATTTATTGATAATCAAGCTACTCTTGGTCTTTAGAAGTTATACCTTGTACATAGCTTTATTAATTTCAAATGAAGTTTTATGAAATTTACAAATCTGAAATAAAATGAAGGAATTTTTGACTTCTATTACAGAGGAAAACTTTACGGTGACAAGAAAATAAAGATAATTTCTTGAATTACTAGAGAAATATGTTTGCTGATTTTGCTGGTATTCATAGCAACAAACTTCTATTCATGTGCACTATTTTCTCTAACATAAGAGGGCATTATTCAGATGAAAGCACTATAAAAGGACAGCAAATCAACAGCAAAAACATGGATTTAAACTTAAAAAAACCCAAACTTATGGAAAATTCTGCTGTAACCAATGAATAGCATTCATTTATATATTCCAAAAGCTTTTTACAAGTTAAATAAATTAGATATTTTACAGTAGCCAAAATGGGGGCAAGGTAATTAGGTAATTTACATGAAATTTTCACAAGTTGAAATATGTTAATGAAATGTTAATGGAAATGACTGATCAGTGGCTAACAAAAAAATACTTTCCACATGCCTTTCCATTCAATTGAGAAACCCTACCTGATATTCTCAAAGTTGCTGTAAAGAGTTTCTAACAGGAAATTCAGTCAGGTACTAATAACAAAAATAAAACTGGTTTGGACCAAGAGGGCAGTATCTCAAGTCCTGGAATAACTGGGAGCCTATTTGGGTTAGATTTCTACAATGTACAAAAAGAGCTATTTTATGCAAGAGACACTACTCACTTCTCTGGAGTATAAGAACAATGCTTCATTTGTCTTTTCTATGATATACAATCTTTTACAACTCCATACTTGATGTAAGTGTCACTAAAATACCAAACAAAATGAGCTTTCAAAAATTCCTATTACCAGGTCATGGCTAAGTATACATTTCTAACCTGTAATCATTTTGGAAAAAAATTGCAAAAGTCATCTCACACCAAAACAATTGTTTCTCAACAATTAACATATTTCTGGAAAAAATAAGGGGTAAAGGAAATGTGAGAATAGCACCCAAAATGCTTCTAAAAAACAATTTTACACCATATACAAATAAATCTAAATTTAAACTACCTCTCGAAACACTATTGATCTTAGAACTGTTTCAACCTGATTAATTGTGTTGGGGAGGATTAATTCCTCTGCTCAAGTAATACAGCTGCCGTGAATCATCTAGTCCTTCCCTTGTCTAAGATTTGGACTGAAATAACTTATCTTCAAATTAAGTAATTTATAGGAAAAACTCAAATAACCAGGGTGACTTGTTTCCATTGATACCAAGCCTTAATCCAACTAACATACTAACAGCATATTACAAACTACATATAATCCAAATTGAAAAAGGTGAGGAATGTGAATGTTGGCTTCTTTTTAGGAAAGGCAATATATATATATACACACACATTTAAATTTTTGGTTTATGTTCAATTGCACATTCTACAAAAATGTCTCAAACTTTATAACCAATCAGCAGTTCTTATTTAAACATACACAGTTCCCTGACAAAACTCATGACAACTGCTCCCTTAAACTAACAAACTGGTTATTTTCCCCTAGCACTATAATCGACCCACAATTTCAAATTCTAATGAAATTCTAACACTTCTCCCCCAAATATGCTATATGATTTGGCCATAATATATGACTATATATATAATCATCTTAAATGATTTTCAACCTCTGCAGTTTCAAGATGGAAATTTTTTAAAAAATCTAGCTTCAGGGCAAACCGAATTCAAGTTTATAGATGATGAAAAAAGATATTCAGCTTTTTAAAAACAAAACTTTGTACTAGCTACTAGGCTCAAGAAATTATGGGCCCTTTAAAAACAGAATCTGAAGGAACTTTAATTATTTTTTTCTGGTCCCTTCATTTTACAGATAAGGAAGCTGGAGGCTTAGAGAGGTAGTACAAGTGACTTGCCCATGGTCACAACTTTTATACTATCAAAAGATCAGCTAAATTAAAGATAGTTAAATTAGGACAATAAACAGTTAGTAATGTACATCATTTTATTACAAAATATTTTATCATCTTAAAAAAACAAAATGCAACGTTCTATAAAACTTAAGATTTGCTATGATACTACTTAGGGCTTTACTGTGCTACAACAATACACTGTCAAGAAATTCAAAAGAAACCATTAAATATGCAGAAACATTCAACATCAGAAGCTTTAAAATCTATCCGGAGTGGCCCCTCAAAAGCTCCTACTTACATTAAAAAATAGAGGTTCTCCCTACAAAGAATCAATCACGTTACCTATACACATGTCTGTACAGTTTTTTTATACTGAAGCTAACAATGAGCTGCACTTGAGTTCACATTCTTAGCAAAACAATGACTTTCATCACACACAAAAAATCTTTACAGCAGGATATTCATTTACTCTTCATCATCATCCTCCTCATCCTCATCCTCCTCTTCTTCATCTTCCTCCTCCTCGTCAGGTTCATTCTTCTTCTTGGATCCTGTTGGCCTGCCAGGGCCCTTCTTTCCTGCATCTCCCTTGCCCTTGGCACGATATGCTGCAATATCCTGAAAAATATGTACATTCTGATTTCAGCATCTAGTGGCATTACTCAATTTTTAAATTGAAGAACCAAGGTTAATGTGGCTATTAACCAATAATTCTGATGGAATTTTCTCTCTGAAACTGTAGCTGACAATTACAGGGCTTACACCAACTAAAAAGACTTAAAACTCGTTTTTAGGTCATTAAAAACCTTCATAAACATATTTACCAGCTTTTATCTCTAACCTAAGAGTAAGAAAAAAAAGATGTTTACTGTACCTTTTCATATTTCTCCTTTAGTTTAGCAACTTTCTGTTCATAAGGTAGTTTGTCTTTGGCTGACTGCTCAGACCACAGTTCCCCCAATTTCTTAGCAGTATCTCCAATAGAAAGGCCTGGATGTTCACTTTTGATCTTTGGACGATGTTCAGCACAGAAGAGGAAGAATGCAGATCTAAAAAAAATTAAGTTCAACTTAATTTTTAAAAATGTGTTTAATATATCAAGGTACAAGAAATTAGAGGGCAAACAAAAAAATTAGATCCTGAATTGAAAAAATTAAGATTTGCTGTAGACTACTGAAAAATTCAAGCGTCAGTTAACGATGATTAAAGCTACTTACGGTGGTCTTTTGGGAGCATTAGGATCCTTTTTCTTTCCTTTCTTATCACCTTTGGGAGGAACATAGTTTTTCATCTCCCGATCATACCGAGCTTTATCTCCTTTTGCAAGGTCCTCAAACTTGGACTTTTCTTTTGCAGACATGGTCTAAAGACAATCAACATTGTAAGTATGCTTTAATGCAATCAAGATTTTAAACTATTCCTTTTCAGTACAAGCTTCACCAACAATGACAACCACTTACACAAGGATTTCTAACGTTTGAAAAGGAAGTCTAAGGGAGGACCAACATTTCCCCAAATCATCTTCCTTTCCCCCACCCCCCCAATCCTCTGCCCCCGACTCACCTTCCATCTCTCCGAACACTTTTTGGAGAACTCAGCGAAGTTAACAGGGGAGTCCGGGTGCTTCTTCTTGTGCTCCTCCCGGCACGTCTGCACGAAGAAGGCGTAGGAGGACATCTTGCCCCTCGGCTTGTTGGGGTCTCCTTTACCCATCCTGACCCACTTTTCTCTACCTTTGGGCGGAGAGGAAAAGCAGAGCGAGATCAGGATCCGCGACTTCGGGCCTGAAGCCGGAAAGCCCGCCCAGCTCCGCAGCCGCTTCCCGCCTAAATCGCCTCGGCGCTCCCCCCCATCGGAGTCCAGCCTCTCGGGGGCCCCTCCCCGGCCCCGCCTCCCTTCACCACAGGGCCCGGGCTTGGGCCTCTCGGACACCTCGATCCCCCCACTCACCCCCGCCCCTTCCCGGCCGCGGCCAGGGGCGGAGCTCCCTCGGCGGGATAAACATCCAGCGCGCCCCGCCCCGCTCCGCTCCCTGCGACCCTTCCTCGGGCAGTCAGGCCCAAGCTACCTCGCTCCAGCCGGCCCTGCGGTCAGGCCGCAGCGTGGAGCTCCCTCACGGCCTCAGTCCCTTAGGAGAGTGGGGAGGGGCCGTGAGCCCCCGTGTCTCTCCAGCCGGGCCTCCGTCCCCAACGTGGCCTCATCCAACCTTCCCCTCCACAACTCCGGGGTCCCAGCGGCCCGCCGGCCGTCCGATCCGGGGCGGAGTCAGCAACTCCCCAAGACCCGGATCGGTGGGCAGCGGCGGTAGGGTCTCGGTCCCTTCCGCGGGGGCGCTGACTCTTGCCTGCTGTAGGAGCTCCTTGGGTTCCTCTCGATGACCGGCGCACTGCTTCCTCCTTACTCAGGGGCTCCTGCAGCGAAATGGTTTATCTCTAACGCAATCCCCAGCCTCTTGTTTTGCACAGTTCTCCCCGCCACTGCAACTTGATGATCTGCGTTATGGTCCCCGCCCCCCAGACTTTCCTGATTGGCCTTGAGGACTGTTCGAATCCCCTCGGTCACCGCCCCTCTGAATCCCCCAGCGTTCAATTGGTCCACGGCGCAGTGCGCACAGCCCTCTCGCCGGAGCCTAGCACGTTAGGTTGCTCCTTCAGGTCGTTAACTCCTAGACCCGTTAGAACCGGTCAGAAGAGGAATGAAGAGCTCGGCCCTAATTGGAGGCGGGCACAGGTTTGAAAAATGGCGGGCCCTGCACTGATTGGCTGGGGAGACAACGAAAGCACGGGGTTGGCTATGACTGGATGAAGCCCGCCAGATTTAAAAATACAAAGAAGCAAAAGAGGTTCTGAGCGCTTGAGCTCTAGCTGGCCGGAACTTTTTCCTTGTGATGTGAGCCAAGAGAGGTACCAGAGGAAGCCCAATTCCCGGCCCAATCAAAGGACACCTGGAAAACTGTACACCACTAGTGAGACCGAAGGAACCAGGAGTACGAGCACAAACGACACCTTCGGCCGGCTTCCGGACACCTAGGCCGTGCAGCCTTGGAGGCGGAATTCCCCAGGATCCAGGCTGCACCTGCAAGGGCTGCCCCTCCCACCTGGGGGGACTGGCGCCTTCTTGCGGACCCGGAAAGGGGAAGAAAAGTCCCGGAGCAGGGAAGTAGGCTGCGAACGTTGGAATCCGGAAGGTGGCCTCCGCCCCTTCACTCCCTGCCGGGAAGAGGCAGTTGGTTTTTGCGGGAGTTAGGGTTCCTCCCTCGCTGCTTTTCACTTACTAGGGTGTCTAGCGCCACAATGTAAACAAACAACCGCCCCGTCCACGCCCCTAATTGGTTGCCTGGAAGCTGGGGGGGTAGGGGGTGGGGGCTTTGGCCACGCCCTCCCCCAGCTTTGCTGCCTTCCCGCGCACCTCCAGTTCCCAAGGGCACGAAGCGGGAATAAATTTTCCCTAGGCCGGAATTTAGAGATTTCCGAGGTGGGGAGCGGGAAAGGCTTTTTCCCCCTCCCCTCTTTCTACCGCCATCTCCTCATTTCCTCTTCTTCGCAGTAGCGGCCCAGAAAGGTCGGTGCTCGTGGCTGCAAACAACCCCGAAAATAATCCGCGTGCTGTGGGGGGGAAGCGGGAGTCCTGATTCCCCTGGGCTCTGCAGAGCCGGGAACATGTGTGCCCGAACGCCCGCGAGTAACCCGGCCTTGATGTGGTTTGGCATTTTAAGAGCTGCTGCGGCCAGTCGAGCAACTAGCCTTCGATTCCCAAAAAGAGTCCCCAAAGCTTGGGAATCCTGACCACCGGGTTTCCGATATGGCAGGACCTGCCTGGGCTCGTACTCCCGCCCGAACACTAGGAAAACCCCCCTCTTCCCCCCCCCCCCCCGGCCCCGCTCCGGAGCCGAATCGTAGCCCGGGGCGCTTTCACCCACCCAACTTTTCTCCCTGTAAAAGCTCTTTCCTTAGAAATCAAAAACTGAGTGACACCAGAGTAACTCAAAATGCTTTTATTATCTGCGGAGGTGAGGAAAAAAACTGATCAGTCGAAATGTTGGATGTGAAAACAAATTCAACTTCGAATACTTCGCTCAAGAAACGAATGCGTGTTGTGTTTCAGAGGGGAAAATGCTTTTTAGGTAGATTTTACTTTTAAACGTATATTAAATACTGGTTAAAACAGAAGAGCACTAAGTTTAAGGAAAAAAAGAATTAGCATTGTACAGATCTTATTCCGGTTTACCATTTTACTGATACTTTACTTGCGAACTTTTTTTACATAAATGCAAATATTTATATGTACATTTATATTTACAATTACATAATTTATTAAAATTGTGGTAACTTACTATACTGGTCAATTATGTCGATCTGCAAATAATTGGATTGAACTAGATGAATGTCTAGTAGTAAATGCTTGTTTTGTTGAATGTTTCCAGCTCTGTGTGTGAACGATTCTCTGTAATATAATGCTGCTCTAGACTTGTACCCCAGCCCATGCTGCATAATAGTCAGGCAAGTATTTATTTATACCTACAAATCTACAGTTACAGATGTAGTCCAGTGAAACTCCATGTGAAAAAGTCCAGATCTACCAAAGGTATAAACGGATTCTTAAAATTCCTGTTTGCACTTTTAATTTTGTCATCAGTTTCCTTTTGAATGTTTTGTGGTCCTATTCTTTCAAAAGTATGTCAACTAATATGATATTTTTAGCACCTTTAAAAGTTTCAAACACTCCCAAAATTTCTATTTAATGATAGCAAGATCAATACTGCATATAAAATGCTATTTGATATATTTTTAACTTAATTTTAAAAATTTAGCAAATTATCAGGTTAGGAATTTTTAAATTTCCCTCCTCTACAGCACAGATTACAAAACTAAAATAATGCCTGCCACTGGTCACAAGGGGATAATGAAAAAAACTCATACATAGATAGAGTCATGGATTTAGAATTGAAAGGGAGGGACCTTAAAAAGCCATGCGTTCCAGTCCCCTCACTTTGCAGATGAGGAAAGCAGTGGTTAAGGCTTGCCCAAGGTCATAATGTGGCAAAGTCAAAATTTAAATCCAGGATTCTGACTTCCAATCCCAGATCCTTTCTTCCTCCTTACTATCTAGGCAGGGGCTGAGTTATGAGGAAAAGTACAGTTAAAGTATAAATGTGATCTCCAGAGCAAGTTTTAATTCTCCTAAAAAAGGAGATAAGAATCACTTTTGGTAATTTCTGCCTATAATAACCTTGTATGTGCATAGTTTTATATTAATTGCCATTGGTTGTTTCGTTCATTCCTGAAACAAATGCCTCGTTTCCCATACTATGAATCAGCTCCTTTCCCAAGATTCTTGGTACCAAAAATAGAGACTTTGAGGAGTGCACTGGGCTGACAGCTGATAGGCAAACTTAGAATTTTGCTCTCTCTGCCAGGCTTAGATCATCATTACAATTAGTTATTCCATTTCCCATTCAGAAATTTGAGAAGTGGAAACTCATTTTTTACTTAATTTCCCAAATTCAGGTTAACCCTCAAATTATCCAAGTTCATTCCTTTTTTGTGAGAAAAACTGTAGTCACTATATATGTTTGTATGTTTTATAAATGCCAGACAATTACTCTTCACGATATGTAGGGCAGCCCACAGTAGATAACACGTAAGGAATGCAATATGAAAACTTTGTATGGGCTACCTTGTGGAAGCTCTCCTTTAGTGATGGCAAATGCACAGGTTAAAAAATGAAGTGAAAGGTGCACAGCAGAAAACAAAAGAAAACCTACAAGGAAGGAAAGGCTAGGTAGCTTTGAAAATAATATATTTATTATATAAGCTTTCTATATTGTTTTATATTGAATCTTCTCGTGTTCAGCTTGATTCATGGCAATGTTTCTTTTTTCATTTGGTATTTGTTTAAAATAAAATTTAAACTTTACCAAAAAAATGAGAAATGCACATAAACATGGAAATGTACTGTAGAAATTTAATGTGCAAATGCAGCAATGTCTAATTTTAGAGCAGTATTAGTTCTATGTACTATGTACATAAGATAATTCAAGTACTATGCTTTGCTTTTTTCAAACATGATTTTTCATTTTGCTTCATTTCTAAATTGATTGTATCTTAAGATACCAAGACTGGCATACCATTTGATTTTGCACTATTTTCTACAATTTCTGTGCCTTTATGTATTTATAACCTGACCATTATTTTAAATTGAATTTTTCTTATTAACTTGGCTGTCTTAGTGGTCATGCTGATTATAAGTAAGACTATATGTCTTTGACATGAAATTGTTCACAAACAACATAAAATTCTTTTTGACTTTTAAACTTGGACCTAACCTTATCTTTCCATCCTTAAAATATATTAGTTCTGTTCCTACACTCATGCAAAATACTCCATGAATTTTCACTGGCTGTACTTCATGCCTGGAATTCTTTTCCCTTCTCTCCAGCTTCCGGCTTCCCTGGCTTCAATCACAACTAAAATTCATCTATAACAAGAGAGATTTTCCTTATGTATCTTTATGCTAGTATCTTCCCTTTTTTTTGATTATCTCTAGTTTATCATGTATCAGTCTTATTTGCATATAGTTGTTTATGTGTTATTTTCCCCATTAAGTGCTTCTTATTTTAGATCTTTAAATGTTTGGTTTTTTTTTATCTTTGACATTTAATAATATCTTATACTGGACTAAATGTCAAGACTTTGCTTTTCTACTTTACAAAATAGTCATCTACAACTTAAAAGATTTTTTTTTTTTTTTTTTTTGCCTTTTTTATTGTCACAGCACTTATTACAGTGCTTGGTATTTAAAAGTATTTAATGCTTATTGACTGACTCTCAATGATCTAGTCAAGCTGAACTTTTTATTCATCATACTAAACTTAATCACTATGCACTGCCCTTCCCAAGTACCTGGAATCCTCTCCTCCTTCCTGACCTTAGCCTTATGGAATTACTTACTTTAAAGACTCACATTGCCGTTTATATGAAACCCCCAGCTGCGTGGTTATTCTACTTATATTTGTATATGTTCATTGTTGTTTCCATTCCACCCTATATTAGTCCCCTTTAGAGAGGGGCCTGTGTCAGTTTATTTTTTTTGCTGAGGCAATTGAGGTTAAGTGACTTGCCCACAGCTAGAAAGGGTTATAAAGTCTGAGGTCAGATTTGAACTCAGGTACTCCTGATTTAAGGGCTGGTGCTTTATCCACTGCACCACCTAGATGCCCCTGTGCCATTTTTTTGTCCATACTCTTAGCATCCAGCACAAGGCGTGGAATATAATAGGTGGTGAATAACTGGGGCCGCTAGGTGGCGCAGTGGATAGAATGCTGGGGACTGAGACATTAGCTGTGTGACCCTGGTCAACTCACTTAACTTTAAATTTCCTAGTCTGTAAAATATATTAGAGGGAGGAAAAAAAAAAAAAAAAAGGCAAACCACTCCAGTATCTTTGCTAAGAAAACCCCAAATAAAGTCACAAGGAATTGAACATGACTGAACATGAATGAGGTGGACAAAAAACTTTTAAATGAAAAGTGCTTTAGGCTTCAATAGAACAATAGGTTTTATGTAATGAAAAAGAACAAAACATTACACAGTATTCCACTTCCTTAGCTCTGTGAGTTTGGACAAGTTATTTCAAATTTGTGCTTTTATTCTTTTATTAAATGAAAGGGTTATATAATTTTTAATGTCTCTTCTAGGGCAACATTCCAGGATCTTAAAAAAAATATATTTGAACTCATCCTTTTTTATGTGCATCAGAGTTCTTTTAAAATATTCACAATAAATTGAAAGCCAGTTTTGAATATTTAAAATTGTGATTTTTTTTTTGTAAAGAAATTTAAATATTTTGTCTCACAAATAGTGGCTTCCTGCCTTTTATTGAAGATTACAGTTGGAATTAAAACAGAAGGGAGAAAAGCCTTAAAACTTAATACAATTGTTTTCCTATGATGAAATATTCAACTGAATGTGGGACAATCACAAGATAAGAGCAGCTGACACTTTTAAGTTTAACAGTTCTTAAGACAGATTTTTAATATTCATTTCCTATCTTTTGACAGACAAATTTCACAGTATGTTCTACAACTGTATTAATTTCTGCAGTATGTTGCCACTGATTGTTTTGAATGTAATCCATTTAGTTTCATATAAGATCTTATTAAATATGTCAGTCAAAACTATAAATATTTAAAAATCCACAATTAGATTGATAGTTCAAATAGGCTTCATATCTTATCTATCTATAGATCTATATATGAAACAAGTATTTAATCTTATAATGAAGTTTTGATTTACCTTTTAGATATTAAAATAATTTGATATGAATATATAGGTCATTCAAAATGAAAATATTGGTACATTTGCCAACAATTCGTATATTTTAAACAGTAGTCAATAATTAATAAACATTAAGCTCCCAAGCACTAGAGATACAAATAAGAAAACTACAATCCCTGCCTTGAAGGAGCTTACAATTTAATGGGAAGACAATACACAAAAGAAACCCAAAAAAGTGTGGGGGTGGTGACAAGAGAGAATACCCAATTAGGGCATTTCCAGGATGGAAAATTAAGTAAACTGAGCAATTCTGAATGGAAAGTTAAGGGAACAATATATTGGTTCACTCCATCAATTGGGAGAGGAAACTGAGAATCCTGAGAAGGTATTGAATATCAAAGCTAAGCAATCTCCATGATGATGAAATTTCAAGTCATGAACTTATTCTGAGGCAAGCATAATGTTTGAGAAGTTAAAACCAAACACAGCAGCTGACTGAAAAATGTACTTTAGAAGTACTTGAAAGAAGTTACCATAAATCATCTAGCTTTCTAGTGGAGGTCAATTTACAAGGTAATGCCATTTTTTGGCAAGGACAAAATTAGCTTGCATGCAATATAAATCTGGAGCTATTAGGAAATAAATAGCATTCATGGGTAGGCAAACCATTTGCATTGAGGTGTAGAGAAAAGTGCATTTAATAGCTTTCAGTAAAACAAGATATACCTTTGACTTTTTCATACCATTCTTCCTTGAAAGTGTTAAGAACAATGAGTTAAGATTCTCTTCTATATCCACTTCTGCTAAAAATGTAGTAATAGAATTGAACAATATTTTTTGATAGAATTGTAAATTCAAAAAAAAAACACTCATTACACATTACATTCATGATTTTTCAGAAAGTGTCCCCTGCCTCTCCCACTATCTTTGAAAGAACTTTAAAATATCAAAATTCATTTCTAAGGAAACTGTGGGGAAAGTGCTCATTAATGAGTAATATACAGACTATATAAACTGATAGAACTTTATGTAAAATTTTTCTTTTGGTTTTGGTGTATCAGCCTACTATAGAATACCTATTTACATATCTAGAGTAGTGTAGTTTAGCTACTAAATATGGTATAATATTATCTGATTCTACCAATCTACTAATATTGGACAAATTAATTTAGAATTTTAGGGATTTTTAATATTCTTCTTTGACAAAATAGATAACAAAAAAGTAAATCCTAGAGGACCGTGGGAAAATTGCTATATTAATGCACTATGAAGCTGTCACTTAGTCTGGCCATTCTGGATAACAATTTGGATCTGTGCCTAAAAAAGCTATTAAAATGTGTATCCCCTTCGAGCTAATAATGCCACTACTAGGTCTATACCTGCAAAGAAATCAAGGAAAAGGACTTATTTGTGCAAAAATATTTGCAGGCATATCTCAGAGATATTGTGCATTCAGGTCTAGAATACCACATAAAATGAATATCTCAATAAAGCAAGTCTCATGAATTTTTTGGCTTTCTAATGCATATAAAAGTTAAATTTATGTTTCTGTAGTATATTAAGTGTGCGATAGCATTATGTCTTCAAAAAAGTATAAGTTTTAATTTAAAAACACTTTATTGCTTTTTTAAAAAGTGTTATCTGAGCCCTCAGTAAATTGTAATCTTTTTTGCTAGTGGAAGGTCTTGGATCAATATTGATAGTTGCTGACTGATCAGGGTAATGGATGCTGAAGGTTGAGATGCCTGTGGCAATTTCTTAAAATGAGACAATGAAGTTTGCCACATAAATTGACTCTTTCACAAAAGATTTTTCTGTAGTACATGATGCTGTTTGATAACATTTTACCCACAATACAACTTTTTTCAAAATTTGAGTCAATCCTCTCAGATTCTCTCAAATCTTGCCATTGCTTTAACTAAGTTTATGTACTTTTTTTTCAACATTGCTGTATTTCAAAGAATAGGGAGGCCCAAGGAGGAGAAGAGTATTGGGGAAGATGGTGGAGCAGTCAGAACACATCCATTTATGGATTAAGTTTGGTTTTATACAGGCTCAGTTTCTAGTGCCCCAGGACAATTATTTTAGTAACATCAAAGATCAATGATCACAGATAACCAGAACAGATATAATAATGAAAAATATTGAAACATTGTAAGAATTAACAAAATATGACACAGAGACATGATGTGAGCTCATCCTGTTGGAAAAATGGCACCAATAAACTTGACTAAGACAGGATTGTCACAAACCTTCAATTTGTTAAAAATAAACAACCACCACCAAAAAACAACCCACAGTATCTGTGTAAAATTAGGTATGCCTGTATAGCTTTTTTGTTATGGTTGGGAATGAGAAACCTGAAGGGATACCCATCAATTGGGGAATAATTGTTATGGGAAACTATTGTGCTGTAAGAAATTATAAAGGGGATGGTCTCAGAGAAACCTAGAAAGACTTTATGAACGGATACAAAGTAATATGAGCAGAATCAGGAAAATAATTTATTCCATAACAATATTATAAAAATAAGCAACTTAACTTAGGAACTTTGATCAACACAAGAATCAATCATATTTCCAAGAGACTCATGATTAAATTTGTTTACTCACTTCAAGATAAAGAGTAATGGGTTCAGAGTGTGGATGTAGGACTTTGTTTTGCTTAAAAATACAGATTTGTAACAGATTTTTGTTGTTTTCCTTCAATGGTGATAATAAATAAAATAAAAAGAATATAAGGTTTTATAGAGATTGTCTTGTTCATATTTGTATCACTTGTTGCTCAGCACAATACCTTGGGACATAAGTTCTTAATAAAAGTTTTTTCCTCGGATTTCTTCCTGTATCTATTCTACTTTGTTTTATCTATTCCTTATTGATTTTGCTTTCTCTGTGGTTTCATTTTTGTGTTTTCATTTCTCTCCTGTATTATTGTACTTTAATTCCCTATGATCTCCACTACTTCCCTTTTTTTTTTATTCCTTATCTCTTTGCCCTATCTGAGTTTTCTTTTTACACTCTGCTCTGAATAATCCTATATGTTCTCTTGTTAGAATTCTTACAAGGTGCTAAGTCAGTGGAATTGATAGAGACAATGGTTGTTTAGCAGGGTGCTTAATAGTTCTCTAGATGTTTTTAGTACTTCCACAATCTTCCACAAGATTCACACCTTTAAGAGAGCATATATAAGCTAGGCACCTCAACCAGGATTGATTTCGGGAGATTCACAAGCCAGAGATGGCAGTCAAGGCAGAATGAAAGAAGACAGAGAAGTGGCTGTCCTGTGGAGAACACTGAAGCCAAGATCCAGAAGGCCTCCAGAAAACTAGCCGAGCCCCAAGTGAAGGAGATAAGATTTTGGAAGAGAAGATAAAGGATTTGGACTTTTAATCCCTGGCTGCACTTGTGATTACACTGAACTAAAACTAAGGCTGCCTCCAGAAGCCCCCCAAGAAACCTGCTCCCAGAGAACATTATAGAGAAGAACACTGCATTCTCTATTGTTACCCAGGATTTTAAATAAAGTAAAACTTCACTAATTTTCACAGTGATCACAAAAGAGGGCATAAGAAAGAGTGTTAATGAAAAGTCTTAAGTAATATACATGTCTGGGAAAATACAGTTTTATTCTTTTCATATTATAGTAACTGCCAACTTTGGGAAAAGTTGCAGGTCTAAGGTCTTAGATAATATTGTAAGTATATAATTAACAACAAACATGCTTCCATTATTTCAGTACAAATGATGTTAAAGAGCTTTATATTTAATTGAGTTAATATTTCCCTTGCCTTAGAATTTTTTTGATTCTCTTTGACAAAGCTATTTGCTTGGTTTTGTTTTAGTGAGATCCCTCCCCATATAGGCCAATATAATATTGCTTTATTGATGCAGATATTATGATGTAGCTGAAAGAGCATTGGTCTATAAATTAGGAAACCTGAGCCTTTGTCATGGCTCTATGACTCCTAATTGAATATCCTTAGATAAATCATTCCACTTCTGTAGGACTCTATTTCTTTATATTTTGAGATGCATTTGGTTAGATGAGCTATCTCTTAAAAACTTCTATGATTTTATGATGGCTTCGAATCCTCCACATTAATTACCTTATACAACAAATTCTTCTAAAACAAATTCACTGAACAATCATTCTCCTTTAAGCAAATACTCCACTATATTCTATTAATATTTTGCAGAGGAGGAATAGAAAAAAAATTCGGATCTAATTAATTCACAGTTCTTTATCCTTTGGTCACTAGCAGTTGATCTTCCATTTTTTCTTATTCTTTCTCAACTCAAAAATCTCAGATACACTTTAGAAAAATCCAGTTAAATGTCAAACTATAACAATAACTAGTATCTAAGAGGTGGCTAACACCTCTCTTTACTAAATAGAAGACTTTTCACTTTTGAATTTATTGTAAAAACATTGGACTGACCTGATTTTATTTTCATATCCTACAGCTCATACTCATTTTCTTGCTATCACTGTTCTCAGGTTTCTGATCCCTACCTGCCTACTTCTGAATTCCTATCCTGTCTTCTTCTTGCACTATGATCTCTTTTATGTGACCTTGGGCTTCCAATAACAAAATTTCTTTTATCTAAGTTCCCTTAGATCTCACACTGCCATCTTCTAAACACTCAAACTTAGATCACTCCAGAACACATTGACTACATCCCTGGGTGCCCTTGCAGTAGGCTGCTTAGGCTGTTTCCCCCCTTCCATAACTTCCCTAAGAGTGAACACACACACACACACACACACACACACACACACACACACACAAACATTGCCACCATTCTATATGTCTTTATCATCTTATCTAGAGCCTTGTTATCACCTACCTACTCATCCTTCCTCAGTCTTCCTCTCTAGCCCAAATGTTACACTCCTACTTGTCAAAATCAATAGTGATATAATCCTTACCTGTTAGCCAAGCACTCTGAGCTGGATTCCCTACACCCTAAAGCAGATGTAAAGTATAGAAGAAGAATAATGTGAAATAAAAATACCAACCTTCTCTCCCCAAACCCCCCAAAACTAAACCCATCTAGAGCCAAATAGTGAGAGCTTTATATTCAAGATGGAAGAGTTTGTGTTCCTAATGATAATATGCATAATATTTATCATATAATATATAATTATCATTAATAATTTTTAATCTATTATTTATTTAATTAAATTATATATTATATTAGTGTTAATTATTTTTTTAAACAATAAACAGGGCTTAAGGGTTGTGTCATCATATCTCTCATCCATCCCCTTCTCCACTCCCATAGCCATGCTCCCAATTCAAATCCTTATCACCGCTTCCTTTACTCAAATATATTTGCCTTTCTAATTTCTCTTATTTCTTGTGTTTATATCTATAGAAATCTATCTAGTTCTGGTATTTCACCAGAAATATTGAACAATTATATATTAAAGAACCATTTTTGGAACTATTAGGTAGTAGTAGATAGTACATGGGGCTCTGGAGTCAGAAGGGTTGGAGTTCAAACTCAGCCTGAGACACTTGAGCTTACTTGTGTGAGTGAGAAAATTACTTAACTCCCAATTGCTTGAGGGGAAAAATAAGAAGAAATAAAGAGCCATCTCACTCCCTGAATAAGTACACTGAGTTTGGTGAAATTTTTATTTTTCCTTTTGGATTATAGATATATAAAGAATGGATACAAATAAATGAATAAGAATTCTTACCCAATAGATAAGTAACCAAAAGTCGTTAATAGGTAGTTCCCAAATGAAGAAATATGTTTCAACAACTCAGGTCTTCTTGACTCCAAGCCTATCTATCCATGTACTGTCTACTTTGTCTAAAGTGTATTTCTTCCCTCCTCACCTACTCCTAGAATCTCTTCTTTCAAAGTTCAGATCAAAAGCCACCAATTACTTTAAATCTGTCCTGATTCTCCACCTCCTCTTTCCCTAAAAAATTACTACACATACATAAATACAAAAATTACTACATATACATAAAAATAGCTACATATACATGTTATTTTCCTTGGTTAAGTTTTAGTTCCCTGAAGGCATAAATATTTTGGTGTAATAGGTGCCTACATAATAGTTGCTTAATAAATGCTCATGAATTGATTGAAAATTAAGTGCATGTTTTCAAATGGTGGAACAAAATGTCACTGAAAAGCAACTGGAGAACATGAAATAAAAAAAGGAAAGTAAATTATTAAAAGAAAGAAAAACATGACATTTATAGAAAATATCTAAATTTTATAAACTATAACATTAAAATCATTATTCACAAATTGAGCAGAATTCATAGAATTTATATTTAAATAAGGAAGAAAAAATCTCTTGGTTAGTCTTTCATTTTACTGAACTTGAGATCATTGCACAAAATAAAATACAATTTTAAGTACAGTTCATTCAGATCATTGTAATCCAAACCCATTCCTCTCAGCTTTGAGACCTCTTACTCATCCTGGATTTAAGAAGCTGTTTTAGGTTATCAGATATTCAAATCCACAAGTCTCTAATCCTCACTGAATGGTCACCCTATTGATAATCACATGTGTAAATCTAAATATTTAATCAAGACTGGTAGCAAGGTAAGGAAAAATAAGTTAGATAACTCTTCATATCCCCAAAGCAATCAGTGAGTCATAGTCCTTATGTTTCCCTCCAGAGAAAGACAAGATTTATGTAAATTCACAACTCGGTGTCAAAGAGTTAAGAGAAATTTGCAGACAGTGTCTTCTTGTTCCCTCTTAATCTTAGAGAACATATGCCTCTAACATGGGCATTCTAAACCTCAGAGTCAGATTGGTTCCAACTTCTCCATTTCTCTCCTTCAGCAACTTCCAACATCATCTCTGCCAGGTCATTAACCATGATTCTCCCAGACCTAGCTGCCTACCCACTTTCTCTCTAGTCAGTCATTTTTCCAATCTCAGCTGTCTCTTCACTATAAAATTCCGTAGTTCTCTTAAATTTGTCATTTCAAAAGGTAATGGGTTAACACAAAGGCTTCTGGATGCTAGGGTTCAAAAAGTAATTGTAGCCTCTGACCTTGAGAGCTGCTCACTTAAATCAGAAATATTTATTATAATCAAAATCCTCTTGAATATTTTCTTGCTGACATGAAAACAGTGAAACAAAGCTAAATTAAACTTATGGTTGAATATTATAACTGAAAATATGTTATGTAGTAAGAGCTCCATGCAGAAAAATAATCACTTTTTTGGTTGCCATAAGAAAGCTATTCACAGTTTTTGAGAGTATATAAGCAAAAATAGCTTTTTTTTTTTTTCCTGAGGGATTTGGGGTTAAGTGACTTCCCCAGGGTCACACAGCTAGGAAGTGTTAAGTTTCTGAGATCAGATTTGAATTCAGGTCCTCCAGACTTCAGGGCTGGTGCTCTATTCACTGCGCCACTTAGCTGTCCCCCAAATAGCATAATATTCACAAAATAACATTTTAATAAATTTATTGGTAGCATATTTTCAATTATGCCAAGGTGTTAGATCATGATAATCAATTAGCTTGGCATAAATACTTTCTAGCCTTTCAAAATAGCAAGAAGGCTCTGAGACATATGTTTCAAAATGTCCTTGGGGTTGATAAAAATATTTTTTACCATAAAATCATACTCTTTATACTGTTTACTAACCTATTATTTAAATTCTATTGTAAAAAATAGTCTAGATGAGTGATTAATATGGCACATGAAGTATCCCTATCTCATATATACGGCCCCAGTAGTATAACAAACCCAAATTCCAACTATGGCTCTGTATCTACTCTGTATCTACTTAAGAGCCCCCACCAATTTGTTTTTGTTTTTTTTTTTGTCATCCAGAAGATAAAATTAATTCAAAATAATAAAAACACTTGCAGGAAAAAAAGCCAAAAAGAAGAACATTTTTCCCCCTAAATTTTGGTACACATTTTCCTACAAATATGTGATCAATGGGAAGAATAAGCATACATAGGGTCCATGAATCAAGGGCACACATTTAGGAAAAAATATAGCTTTTATGCACACATATAGGAACAATTCAGGCCTTTGACTCTTAGGGAATACCTATATCTTCTGGAAATGACATCAAACTTCTATCGTGGGTTTCCTCCCCCTCTCTTTTTGAGAGTTGCTTCCCTAGGCAAGTTGTTCCCTTAGTCTTGGCTGGTCTTCTAGTGGTTGCTGGCAGGAGTGTGCTGGAGACAGTTGGCATCTAGGAGAACCAATTGTTAAATTTTCAGTATATATCTCAGGAATTTGCATCAAATTAGAATTGTATTTATTGTTTTTTTGATTGCTTAAACTTAATGTTTAATAAGACAGATTAAACTTTTAAAATATATCCAGTTTTTTGGAGAGCTAGTTGTTAAACATTAACCAGAACATCCTTAGCTACTGGGCACTATCATCCTTGCTGAATCATTGTCCATATGCCCACCTTTGTCCCCAAAACTCTCTTCTTTTACTTTCTCTCTTATACTCTCTCCATAATCACATCAGTTTCTGTGGGTTCAATTGTATCTCTATACTCATTATCCCTATATCTACATTTTTAGTTCTATTCTCTTTCCTGCAGTCCAGTCCTGTAGCTCCAACTGCCCACAGAACATTTTCAACTCACCCCTCTATAACCTCTTATAATAGTTCTTCCTGCTTTTAAGTCTCTTCCCTTCTCCAAGCCAACAGTTCTCAAATGTTTTCATCTCAGGATTCCTTGACACTCTTAAAAATTGAGAATTGTTCAAAGGTATTTTGTTTATGTGGGTTATATCTATACTTATTTACCATATTAGAAATTAAACTTGAATATAATTATGAAAAGTTTTGACTTTGTGGAGATCCTAAAAGAGTATCAGGGTGTAAACTTCATTTTTAGAATTGCTTATGCCATGCAACTGCTATACTGATATAGCTAAAGCACAGATAGGACTATTTTAATTCTCCCTCAAAAAGCTCTAGTGCAAGATTCTTAACCTGGGCTTCATGATTTTCTTTTAATTTTTTTTTTGATAATTGTATTTCATTACAATAGGTTTCATTTATATTAAGTATGTTTTATTTTATGCTCTTAAGAATATTATTCTGAGAAAGTATTCACAGAATTCACTAGACTTCCAAGAAGTATCCATAATATTAAAAAGGTTTAAGGATTCTGTTCTAGCAGCTCTCATTTACCTTAGAAGAAACTAAATCTTTGACATCCTTTACAATCTGGCTCCAGCCTAATGTTTCAGATTTTTATAATTTAAGCACTCTGTGGTCCAGCTAGATTGGCTTCCTTGTTCCTTACAAATGATATTCTATCTCTTTTCCCCATTCCTTAGCACGGGCTCTTCCAAATATCAAATACTCGACTCCCTCACCTCTGCCTCTCAGAATCCCTAGCTCTCTTCCCTGGTAAGATCTGGTTCAATTTCCTGCAAAAGATCTCTCCTGATTTTCTCAGATGCTAGTGTCCCCCTCCTATTATCCTGTACTTATTTGGCATATAGTTTGCATTTACTCATATGTTGTTTCCTGGGATAAATTATAAATTCTTTAGGGAGCTTGGGAGTTTGAGGGCAATGTGCCAAAGTATACAAGGCTCTGAGCATGACTCACAAAAGGTACACAATAAATGCTTGTTGATTGATTATTCTCCATCCACTTACTCCCCATTCCTGCCTTTATTATGTACATCTGTCAGCTATAATGCAGACTATATTAACCCTTTTGTTTACTTGTTATATTCCTAAACTTTATAGAAACCTTATGGCACAAAGGGTCCTTCCTGTAAAGCTATAGTGAGGACAATAGAAGGGGCTCTGGAAAGCTCATATAACTCATGTGGGAAAACCTATAAAGCACATCACTAGCCAGACTAATTCCCTCCTGATGCCTGTCAAAATATTGAAATGAGGGGATGAAGAGAATACCTTCTGAAACAGGACCAACTTCTTTCCTCCTAGTCACAAGATGGGGAGACTTTCTCTAAAAGAAGACAAATTTTCCTTGGGGACTTGATTATCTTCAGCTTTCCTGATGCTCCCTCCTTTCTTACATCAGCCAATATGGAGTAGGAGGACAAAATTGCCTCAACTTCCTTGTTGCTTCTTTCTGATATTCTAGGAGCATTAAAAAGTTCAGCTGCATCCATCACCCAAATTCTATCAGCATATTCTCATTTTTATAATAAACCTGGGATTGCTTTACTTATTATACTATCATTCCCATTGTTAAAATTAGTTTTATCTTTATATAATGTAAATGTAATAAATGTCAAAGTTCATCTCTTCTAAATTCCAAAAGTTCCTTTAAAACCCATGTAATTTTTATCATTTTAATATTATGACATATATAAAATAAACATTGTAGGTCATGTATAATAAGTTATTTTCAATCCAAAATGTTTTTCATTTCAATAAGAGATTATAAGCACTTAACATTATTCTTTCTACTGTGCAAAAATTACAATGAATAAATATTTATGTAATGTTTATTGAATAAGTAAACCTTATTTATTTATAATTTTTATAAGAAACATTACTTGTATTACTTAAATATTTAATAAAATTTCTGAATAATGAATACTTATGTAAGATTTATTCTGTTCTCTCATTTTCAGAAAATATAAATGAATTATAAAGATATTTATTCAGTATTAGTAAGAATACTCTGATTGCTAATAGCAGAAGTATTCATAATTCCTATCTCTGAAATAGGGAAACTCGAGCTTCTCAAACTCATTGGATGCCTAAGACTACACAAGTCCTTGAACTCTAATAACACAATAATAAGATACATTGCCGGATGGAAGTAGGGGAAGGGGGATTCATATCCAGAAAGGCTGTTCTATTGTATCATTGTTGTATATTCTTACTGTGTTAGGACGAAGTAAACCTTTTTTTTTTAAGTTCAATTTGAAAGTGCCTCATTTTTCCCCCCACAATTAGACCTGTACTCAAGAGAGTGCTAACATTAAAGTCTTGGTTCCAACCCCTTCTAAGTGGCAGGTAAAAATACATAAAGATAATGCTGGCAATGCTGCTCTCTCCATGGAAGTGACATCAAAACTCAAGATATAATTACAAAATATATCTTGGAAGGATGGAAGGAAGGAAGGAAGGAAAGAAGAAAGGAAAGGAAGGAAGGAGAATAGGAAGCAAGGAAGGAAACACTTATTAAGTACCTGTTGTGTGCCAGGCACTGTACTAAACATTTTAGTAGTAATATCTCATTTAATCTTTACAACCACCTGGAGGTTTGTGCAATTATGATCCCTATTTTACAGTTAAGGAAACTGAGACAAATAGTGGTTAAGTGATTTCTAAATGGTCCATTGAGATATTGAGATATAGGAAATATAAATATGTGTGATGGAAATATCTTGGACAAACACTGCAGAAGGAAAATTCACTAAGCTCAGAAATGACTAAAAGGAGGAAACTGGGCTGAGAAATATCTTGGTGTACAATAAAATGAACACTAAATTTGGAATCTGAAATCCTGGATTCCAGTTCTGATTGAATCAACAACAAATTGTATAATCCCAGAAAAGCCTCAACTTCTCAGCTAGAGCTTTGTCTTCTATTATCAAAAACTTGTGAGTATTTATATCTACTATATCATTTCCATGCATAGGGAAATACAGTCTTTTACTACAATATAATCCTGAGGATGCATTCAGCTTTGTAAAAGTGGGCATAGAGCTTGTCACCAAGATACTGCAAATTAGACCCTTGCCATCCCCAAAAGAACTACTTCAAGAAATAACCCAATGAAATTAAGTTAGAAGGTCTGAGTTCCAATCCTGACTCTGTGATTTGAGCCTCATGTGATTTTTAGCAAGTCACTAAATCTCTCTGGGTTTTAGTTTTCTAATTTATAAATGAAAGATCTTGTCCTAAATCAGACCCACTGACCCTAAATGGGTCACTGAATAGATTTCAAAGAAGCTTTGGACTGGACAAAATTAATCTGTATTTTCATTAACCTCTAGCTGGAATTTAGCATTTCCTTCAATTATAAATATAGGCAATTCTTACAAGGTGCTAAGTCAGTTGTCTAATTTAGCATGATACTTAACAGTTCTCTAGTTCACTAAGGTACTTAGTACTTATTAGAGTTCTACAAGATTTACACCTTTAAGAGCAAATATAAGTAGGAGCCTCAATCAGGATTCAGTCCGGGACATTCAGAAGTCAGAGAGTACAAGCCCACTCTCGGAGGAGGAGACAGATTCATTCCATCTTCTACCACCTTTGCCAGAAGCTGGTAAAAGCAAAAGACTAGCAGCAGGAACCAAGGAAAGAGTTCTCCAACCTGGCCCAAGGAAGGAGACAAGACTTTGAAGGAAAAAATAAAGGATTTGGACTTTTACTCCTGGCTGCATTTGGGGTGATTACACTGAAGTGAAAGCAAGGCTACCTCCAGAAGCCCTCCAAGAAAGCTCCCAGAGAACATAATATTTTAAAGAAGAACATTACAGGCAACAGCATTATTCTGAGGAGTCTTTACGAGACTACACACATAAAACCAGTTAAGAACCTCTTTTTTTTATTATTATTAAAGCTTTTTGTTTACAAAACATATGGATCAGTAATTTTATAGCATTGACCCTTACAAAACCTTCTGTTCCAGATTTTCCCCTTCTTCCCCCCACCCCTTCCCCTAGCTGGCAGATAATCCAATACATATTAAATATATTACAATATATGTTAAATCCAATATATGTATACATATTTATACAGTTATTTTGCTACATAAGAAAAATCAGATCAAGAAAGAAGAAAAAAAAACCTGAGAAAGAAAACAAAATGCAAGCAAACAAGCAAACAACAACAGAAAGAGTGAAAATGCTATGTTGTGGTCCACACTCACTTCCCACAGTCCTCTCTCTGGATGTAAATGGCTTTCTTTGTCACTGAACAATTGGAACTGTTTTGAATCATCTTATTGTTGAAGAGAGCCAAGTCCCTCGGAATAGATCATCATATAGTCTTGTTGCCATGTATAACGATCTCCTGGTTCTGCTCATTTCACTTACCATCAATTCATGTAGGTCTCTCCAGTCTTCTCTTAAATCATCCTGATAATTTCTTATAGAACAATAATATTCCATAACATTCACATACCATAACTTATTAAGCCACTCTCCAAATGATGGACATCCACTCATTTTCCAGTTTCCAGGCACTACAAAAAAGGGCTGCCACAAACATTTTTGCACATATAGGTCCCTTCCCTCTTTTAAGACCAATAGAAACACTGCTGGATCAGAGGGTATGCACAGTTTGATAACTTTTTGAGCATAGTTCCTATTTGCTCTCCAGAATGGTAGAATCTATTCACAGTTCCACCAACAATGTATCAGTGTCCCAGTTTTCCCACATCCCCTCCAACATTCATTATTATCTTTTCCTGTCATCTTAGTCAATCTGACAGGTGTGTAGTGGTATCTCAGAGTAGTCTTAATTTGCATTTCTCTGATCAATAGTAATTTGGAGCACCTTTACATATGATTAGAAATAGTTTCAATTTCTTTATCTGAAAATTATCTGTTCATATCATTTGATCATTTATCATTTGGAGAATGGCTTGATTTCTTATACAGTTGAATCAAGTCTCTATATATTTTAGAAATGAGGCCTTTATCAGAACCTTTAAATGTAAAAATATTTTCTCAGTTTATTGCTTCCCTTCTAATCTTGTCTGCATTAGTTTTCTTTGTATAAAAACTTTTTAAACTTAATGTAATCAAAGTTATCTATTTGTGATCAATAATGATCTCTAGTTCTTTGCTCACAAATTCCTTCCTCCTCCACAGGTCTGAGAGGTAAACTATTCTATAAGAACCTTCTAAATGAGCCTTGAGGTCCAGTTTTTAATCTCATGAGTACTCTAAAGTTCCATTACCAATCTATCAGTTTTGTAAGTGCTACAGTGCTTTGGACATATGAATTTTAAAAGGAAATGCACATGAATGAGATAAAATCTCCAACAGTTGTTGAATCCAGAAGGATTAAAGTACTCATCCCTGTGGGCACTAGTCCTGGGAGAACCTGGAATCAATAAGAGGGATTAGTCTCTTTCTGCAATTCTCTGGCTATACACCCCCACCTTTGGAACACTGGGAAAAATTTCTTGAAGTTTATTCCTGGGTCATGATTAGAGTCTCTGCAAAAAGGGGAGAGGTGAATCAGATATTGGACAACTTTTTATTTCCTTGACATAATGAAATACTAAAACACAAGACAGAAAATTATAAACAAGCAGTGACAGTAGAGTAATCACTGTTAGAGTCATCCACAAGCTAAAAATTTCACCTTTAGAACATGAACCAATTTTAATACTTGCCTAATTTGCCTACAGGTGCATATCTTGTAGCAAACTAAGCCAATATTTAGACTCCTTATCCTATTGGTAGATTTTTTTTTCCAATATGGAGAATTGCTGCTGTCAAATGAGGGAGCAAGAGTTCCAATATTTTATTTTATTTTTATTCTTTCAGGTTATACATATACATTCATTTTTTACATATTTTCACATGAATCATGTTGGCAGAGAACAAAAGGGAAGAACTGGATATGGATGGCATTTTCTATCCAAGTTTATTGGAATTCCCTTGGATCACTGAATTGCTTAGAAGAACCAAGTCTACCATAGTTAATCATCACATAATCTTGCTGTTGCTATGTACAGCGTTTTTCTGGTTCTACTTGCTTCACTCGGCATCAGTTCATGTAAATTTTTCCAAGCTTTTCTAAAATCAGCCTGTTCTTCATTTCTTACAAAATAATAATATTCTGTCACTTTAATATACCATAATTTATTCAACCATTCTCTACTTGATGAGCATCCAAGTGTTCCAATCCCTTAATCTTAAGAGGTTATCCCCAAACTAGAATCCCATTTAAATAATGTTATTTATGCACTTATGTTCAGGAAATCGACCTAAAGTTGGAAAGGTAAGTACTAAGGTCCAGTCTTCCTAGCTCCAGGCTTGCCTAAACCAATGTTTGATTGCCCATTTCAGCTGGATAGAGAGGGCTGCCCTTCCTCTATCCCCAAAAGGACGCCAAAGGAAGAAGAATTACTTGCCACATATAGATTTGAAAGTTTAAAACTCTCTACTCTTCTTAATTGACAAAGTATTATATATTACTGCCATGTCCAAAGGATATGAGCAATTTTCAAATGAAGAATTTCAAAATATAGCCATATTAAAACATGCTACAAATTGGATATTGTAATAGAAATACAGATTAAGAAAAATTCTGAGAAAAGCCTGTTTTTTTCCTCACAATATGAATAACATGGAAATATATGTTGCATGACTACACATGTATAATGTATATCAAATTGCTTGCCTTCTTAATGAGAGGGAGGGGAGAAAGGGAGAAAGAAAGAATTGAAATTCAAATATTTTTAAATGAATGTTAAATTTATTTTTATATGTAATTGAGGAAAAATATTAAATAAAAAAGAACAACTCTGAGCTTTCATCTCATACCACAAACTGACAAAGATGACAAAAATGGAAACTGTCAATGTTGGAGGAACTTTGGGAAGACAGTCTCCCTGATGGCTCTATGATGGCACGAGAAGTCCACCCATTTTGAATAATAATTTGGAGCTGTGCAATAAAAGTGACTAACATGTATATTTTATTAGACCTAGCAATTCCATAACTGGGCATATAGCCTAAGCAAGTCAAAGAAAAGTACAAAGGTCCAATATAAGCCAAAATATTCATAATATTATGTTTGTGTGATAACAAAGAACTACAAAGTAGGTATACATAGGTTAGGTAATAACTGAAAAAAAACTAAGGTATAGAAATATAATAAAATATTATGATTTGATAAGAAATGATAAATGTGAGTGTAAAGGAGTTGGACTTTTTACATACCTAATCACAGGGGGGAAAAAGTACTACATAACAAGATCTTAAAACTAACTGTAAAAATCTGGTCATGGCAGAGGGAATATTCCTTGAAGCTGCTTCCTCCCCAGAATAACCATCTTTCTTTACTCATATCTTTTGAGAGTAAAATGTGTACCTCCATTAAGTCTCAAGTGATAAGCTCTTAAACTGTCTTCCCCTAGACAAGTCATGGAGCAATTGTGTGGCTTTTGGCAGGTGAGAAAATAAATTCTATCCACCTTCTTGGCAGTGCCCTCATTCACAAAGTGTTCCTGAGTCCTCCTATCACTAACTACTTAAAGCTTTGAGGGTTCTGGATAATTTATTTGCTTAGTCAATCAAGAGATGTTCAGACTTTGTAAGATCATCAGACATAGCTATAATTTTACAATTAAACATGATGTTACCATAATAAAACCTCTGTAACTAAGTCCTGTGACATTAAATTTAATTGTTGGAGATTAAATACTCCCTTTTTAAAAGATTTAATTGGCTTTAAACCTGGAATCAGAAATATCTGAATTCAAATCCAGCATCAGACACTTACTAGCTATGTGACTCTAGGCAAGTTACTTAACCTCTGCTTTAATTTCTTCATTTATAAAATTGATATAATAATAACATCGACATCATAGGATTACTGGGAAGATAAAATAATAATTATGAAGTACTTTTTGAATCTTAAGATACTTTATAAATACTATTATTGTTATAATACACTGATTATACTCTGAAGACTCCTAGATACCATAGGAAAATTTAGAAAAAAGACCCTATTCTCCTAGAGCTAACAGTCAAATTGAAGAATCAAGACTGGCCCATGAACTAGAAGCAGATAATTAAACAGTAAAATAGCATACTGTCATTATACATTTTATGAATGCTATTGGTTAGGAGAATTCTATCAGGGTTGAGTGAATATGAAGGGCTCTATGACAGATCAGTAACTTGATCTGGAGATAAGGATTGGTAGAAGGGGTTGAGAAGAACATACCCAAGTGAGACAAATAGCTTGCAAGGGTATAGAGGTAGGAAAAGCTATGATATATTCAAAGGATCAGTTATAAAAATTAGCATGATTAAAGTGGTGCTGAGAAATAATTTAGGAAGTTGTTTCCAAAAGAAATGAAAAATAACACCAACCATATAAAAGAATGTATCAAATCATTAAGAAGAGAAATGCACATTTTAAAATAATAGGTTTTTTTTTATTTTTCCAAATACATGCAAAGAGAATTTTCAACATTCACCTTTAGGTTAAACATGTGCAATTCTTCTAAACATATTTCCATATTCATCATGCTGTACCGGAAAAATCAGATTAAAAGGGGGAAAAAACACGAGACAGAAAAACAAAACAAAACAAAACAAAACAAAAAAACAAAACAAAACAAGCAAATAACACCATCACCTCCCCCAAAAAAAGTAAAAATTCAATGTTTTGATCCACATTCAGTTTCTATAGCTCACTGTCTAGATGAAGATGGCACTTTCCATCACAAGCCCATTGGGATTGCTTTGAATCATCTCATTGTTGAAAAGAGCTGTCCATTACCATTGATCATCAATTAACCTTATTGTTGCTATGTACAATATTTTCTTGATTCTGTTCACTTTGCTTAGTATCAATTCATATGAGGTTTTCTGAAATCAGCCTGCTTATTATTTCTTATAGAACAATAATATTCCATTACCATATACTATAACTTATTCAGCCATTCCCCAACTTATGGGTATCCATTCAATTTCCATTTCCTTGCCATCACAAAAAAGACTGCCACAAACAGTTTGCACATGTTGGTCCTTTTTCCTTTTTTATGATCTCTTTGGGATACAGACCCAGTAAAGAGTTTCATAACCTTTTGGGCATAGTTCTGAATTACTCTCTAGAATAAGTAGATCCACCAACAATGTATTAGTGCCCCAGTTTTCCCACATCCTCTCCAACATTTATCATTATCTTTTCCTGTCATCTTGTCTAATCTGAGAGGTATGAAATGGTACCTCAGAGTTGCCTTAATTTGCATTTCTCTAATCAATAATGAATTAGAGCACTTTTTCTTATGACGAGAAATGTCTTTAATTTCTTCGTCTGAAAATTGCTTGGTCATATCCTTTGACCATTTATCACTTGGGATATGACTTGCATTCTTATAAATTTGAGTCAATTCTCTATATATTTTAGAAAAGAGATCTTTATCAGATATAAATCAGACATTTATATTATGGCTTTATCGGATATAAAAACTTTTCCCCAGCTTTCTGTTTCCCTTCTAATATTGGCTGCATTAATTTTGGTTGTATAAAACCTTTTTAATTTAATATAATCAAAATTATCCATTGCAGAGAAATTCACATTTTAAAAATTGTAAAGTATTATCTCACAATTAGCAAAATGGCAAAGAGAGGACTAGGGGAAGATAAGAAAAGAAATGCATCGTTGGTAGAATTGCAAAAAAAAAAAAATTAACAATCTGGAAAACTATTTAGAATAATAGTAGAAAATTTGCTATATATGTACCTGCTTTTCATACTGATAATACCATTACTAAGCATATCTATCAAGAAAGTCAAAGACAGAAGGAAATGTTTCATATATGCAAAAACATTTATACCAGCACTTTTGTGATAGTAAAGAACTGTAATGAATATAATAGGCAATATAAGATAATGGATCAATTGTCCTCAGAACCAGAAAGACCTGTGTTCAAGTCCTGCCCCTAATATAAAGTGATTGTGAGATTCTAAATAAGTTACCTTCTAAGTACACCAAACAACTGTCTAATATTATACATTGCAAATCTGGATTAGAAGAGTGAGTTTACTTGTTGGAAGTTCCTTTCATACCAGTTCCCCCTGAAAAAATAAAAACTAGAACAAAGTGGGAGTTCATAGATTAAAACAAGTCTGAACAAATTATTATAGTTAACTGTGATGGAATTTTAAAATTTTAAATATTTTCCACAATTACATGTAAAGTTGATTTTTAATATTCATTTAAAAAAAATTTGAATTCTGAATTTTCTCCCTTCCTCTTTCTCCTCCCCCTCAAACAATTTGATATAGGTTATACATGTGCAATCATGCAAAATATTTTATGCTGGAATGTTTTTGATGAAATGATGAATATGAAAGAATATATGATAATTTGGAAATTTTGAAAGAACTGATACAGAGCAAAGAGAACAATTTATACAATAACATCACATATACGTACAATCACACTTACATGATTACTATATATGTATGCATATACATATCCATGTGTATGTACACATATACTCATATATATGTATATATATATGGGAAGATGTATATATATATATATATATATATATATATATATATATATATATATATATATATATATATATATATATATATACATGTGTGTATATAAACAGATTATAACTTCTACTTAAGTTTTAATAACCCCAACTTTCTTAACTGCCTATCTCCATCTCCTTTGATATTCTACATCCTAACTGTTTATAGTCCCCAGGATTTTATCTTTATCTCTCTTCTCTTCCCTCTTTAAGTTCTCTTGTTAAGATCATCAACTTTCATGGGTTCAATTATGCTTTCTAAGTAGATGCTTCTGAAATCTATATATCTACTCCTCATCTTTCTCCTTCTAACACCAATCAAATGTTATTGCCTAATATATGCATAGATTATGCTTTCTACAGACATCTCAAACTTAATATGTCCAAAACAGAACTCATCCCTCTCCTCACAACACACACACACACACACACACACACACACACACACACACATACACAAACTCATTCCATTCTGTTTTCTAATTTCCTTGTGTCTCTTCAGGACACTATCACCTTTCTGGATACCTGGGTGTCTGGGTGTTCCTAGTCTAGAGTTATCATATGAATATATACATAGAAATATTAATAAAATTAATAAATATTGTTCATTCATTCATTTTCAGCTTTGTATTCTCCAATACCTCAACATTGAATCAATTGTCAGGTCCTGTCAGTTCTACCTTCACATTATATCTCTCTTCTATACCCTTCTGTTCACTCACATAGCTACCACCCCAGTTTCTAGCCACTACAAAAAGAGTTGCCACAAACATTTTGGCAATACAGGTCCCTTTCCCTTCTTTAGTATTTGTTTGGGATATAAGCCCAGTAGTAGCACTACTGGATCAAAGGGTATGCACAGTTTGATAACTTTTTGGGCATAGTTCCAAATTGCTCTCCAGAATGGCTGGACTCTTTCGCAACTCTGCCAACAATGCATCAGTGTCCCAGTTTTCTCACATCCCCTCCAATATTCATCATTATCTTTTCCTGTCATCTTAGCCAATCTGACAGGTGTGTAGTGATAGCTCAGAGTTGTCTTAATTTGCATTTCTCTGATCAGTAGTGATTTGGAACACTTTCATATGAGTAGATATAGTTTCAATTTCATCATCTGAAAATTGTCTGTTCATATCCTTTGACCATTTATCAATTGGAGAATGGTTTGATTTCTTCTAAATTAGAGTCAGTTCTCTCTATATATTTTTGAAATGAAGCCTTTATCAGAACCTTTAACTGTAAAAATAGTTTCCCAATTTGTTACTTCCCTTCTAATCTTGTTTGCATTAGTTTTGTTTGTACAAAAGCTTTTTAATTTGATGTAATCAAAATCTTCTATTTTGTGATCAATAATGATCTCTAGTTCTCCTTTGGTCATAAATTCCTTCTTCCTCCACAAGTCTGAGAGGTAAACTATCCTATGTTATTCTAATCTATTTATGATCTCATTCTTTATGCCTAAATCATGGACCCATTTTGATCTTATCTTGGTATATGGTATTAAGTGTGGGTCCATATCTAATTTCTGCCATACTAATTTCCAGTTTTCCCAACAGTTTTCTTCAAATAATGAATTCTTATCCCAAAAGTTGGTATCTTTGGGTTTGTCAAACACTAGATTGCTATAGTTGTACCCTATTTTGTCCTGTGTATCTAACCTGTTCCACTGATCAACTAGTCTATTTCTTAGGCAATATCAAATGGTTTTGGTGACTGCTGCTTTATAATATAGCTTTAGATCAGGTACAGCTAGACCACCTTCATCTGACTTTTTTTTCATTAATTTCCTTGAAATTCTCGACATTTTGTTATTCTATATGAATTTTGTTGTTATTTTTTCTAGGTCATTAAAATAGTTTCTTGGGAGCCTGATTGGTATAGCACTAAATAAATAGATTAGTTTGGTGAGTATTGTCATCTTTATTATATTCCCTCAGCCTATCCAAGAGCACTTAATGTCTTTCCAATTATTTAAATCTGACTTTATTTTTGTGGCAAATGTTTTGTAATTTTGCTCATATAATTCCTGACTTTTCTTTGGTAGATGGATGGATTCCCAAATATTTTATACTCTCGACATTTGTTTTGAATGGAATTTCTCTTTGTATCTTTTGCTGTATCATTTTGTTGGTGATGTATAAAAATGCTGAGGATTTATGTGGATTTATTTTTTTATCCAGCAACTTTGCTAAGTTGTGAATTATTTCTAATAACTTTTTTATTAGAATCTCTGGGGTTCTCTAATATACCATCATATCATCTGCAAAGAGTGATAGTTTGATTTCCTCATTACCTACTCTTATTCCTTTAATCTCTTTCTCTACTCTTATTGCTGAGGCTAGCATTTCTAATACAATATTGAATAGTAATAGTGATAGTGGGCAACCTTGTTTCACTACTGATCTTATTGGGAAAAGTTCCAGTTTATCCCCATTACATATTATGCTTACTGACGGTCTTACATATATGCTCCTGACTATTTTAAGGAATAGTCCATTTATTCCTATACTCTCAAGTGTTTTTAGTAGGAATGGATGTTGTATTTTATCAAATGCTTTTTCTGCATCTATTGAGATGATCATATGGTTTTTGTTAATTTGATTATTAATATGGTCAATTAACATTTTTTAATGATTATCAATAACATTTTTGTTTTAAAAAAATAAAATTAGATGGCTCATATAATGGAGGGCCTTCAAAATCAGATAAAGGAGGAATAGATAAGAACATATTTACTGAGTGTGTACTATGTACTGGGCTCTGGAGGAGATATGCACTTTAAGAAATAGGTTCTGACTTCAAGGAGGTTATGGTTTAATGAGAGAACCAAGAAATATGCTCATTAAAAGATTATTAACAATTTAAAGTAGTAAATCAATGAAGAAGCCCTACGGTAAAATGGGGAAAGTGCTGGACTTAGCATCAAAAGACCAGGCTTCAAATTCTGCCTTTCCCTTTTACTATCTATGAGATTTTGAACAAGTCATTCAACTTTTCTAAGCCTCAGTTTCCCATCTGGAGCATGGAGACTGGAATAGATGACCTCAAAGATCTCTTTTAAGGTAGCAAGGTGGGCATGAAGTGAGAAAGATCTGAGTTCAAATATGATCTCAGACACTCACTAACTGGGTAATTAATCCTGGGCAAGTCACTTAACCTGTTTGCCTTAATTCACTGCAGAAGGAAATGACAACACACTTCAGTATCTTTCCCACAAAAACCTCACAGACAGTATGGTCCCACAGGGCCACAAAGAGCTATATATAACTGAACAACTAAAAAGCCACAACAAGGTCTCTTCAATTCTAAAGAGATTTTCTTAAAATGAAGGTCTGATTATGCATTTCTCCCTTTTAAATTGTCTTGGCACTCTGTTGTCTCTAGGACAAAATATAAATTTATTGTATTAATGTTTAAATCTCTCCAAAACCTGACCTTTAGTCAGTCAGTCAAACAATGTTTATTAAATACCCACTCTCTGCTCGTCACAGTACTAAATGCTGGAGATACAATGAGAAGGAAGAGATTGTCTTTTTTTCTCTCCCATTACTCCCAGTCATCCTGTCTCCTGTCTCATGTCTCTGGGCATTTGCATTTATAGCTTTCCATTCTTGGAGTGTACTTTTATTCTATTTTTTTTCCTCTTAGAATTCAGGGCTTTCTTGAAAATAAACTCAAGGAGATCTTTCTATGTTGAAGCTTTCCTGATAGCTCTTACTAACTGCATATTTCATTTCCAAACTATCTTCTATTTATTTTTATATATAAGATATTTATTTAAAATATGTACATGCCTCTTACTGTGTTACAACATAAAAATCCCTTGATAAGTCCCTGAATGGTTGTGCGAGGCCATCCTGAGTTGGAGAAGGGATAACTGGAAGAGGTAGAACAAGAATTCATACTAGCTCTTTGGCAACTTCCTATTTTAACTAATTGTTCTTGCTAACTAATTGCTGAGTATTTTCATTTCTACTCTATAAAAATACTACTAAGTGCTACTTAGAAATCCAGCAATGTATAAGAAATTCCATCCCAGTTGCACTGTTCCTCTAAGGTATTTGACAGTTTTGTGGAGTATGTTCTGCACAACTTTCTAATAGAAGATGGATTCCATATTAATGGTGGAATTTTTTTTTAACTTCTATATGCAGCTGCTCCTATATATGGACTCATGAAATGAGAAAAAAGCCTTCTCAATTAAATCCATACTCATTGGAAAAAGATCATCTTCTCCATCCATATCAGAGAAATAAAGTGGATTAAGAAACCAAATGAAGGTGGAATCAAGATAATGGAGTGAAGAAGCACTCAGTTGAGTTCTACCAAATTCCCCTTTAAAGAACTGTTATGAAAAGATCAGAACTGAATAGAAGGTTTGAATTTCAAATAAAAGACTCAAGAGAAGTATAAAAAAGGTCAGTCAACATGAAAGAAAAATCATAAAGGAATCAATAAGGTTAAAATGTTTACATTCCTATATGAGAAGATGATATTTGTAATTCCTACAAACTTAGGTGAAAGGAATATACATGGACAGTGGGCATGGGCGTGAGTTGAATAAGATGGGAAAGTTTTTTTTAAGTAAAATTAAGGGGTGAGAAAGAGGGGGATGCACTGGGAAAAGGGGGTAAGAAGAGGAAGAATGAGGAAAATAATCTCAAATAAAAGAAGCACACAAGAAAGAGCTTTTATAGAGGAAAAACAAATGGAGGTGGGGTTGGGATGACAGAGCAATACTTATGTCTTATTCTCATAAGATTTGGATCAAAGAGGGAATAACATGCACACTCAGTTGGACATACCTTATCCTACAGGGAAATAAGAGGGGAAGGGAATAAGAAAAGGGAAGAGGGGGTGATAGAATGAGGGGTGGATTGGGGGTGTTGATGGTCAAAAACAAGATAGACTTTTGAGGAGGGATAGGATACAAAGAGAGATAAGGATTAGAAGGTGGAAAATAGATGATAGATAATACACAGTTAATCATAATTGTGAATGGGAATAGAATGAATTCTCTCATGAAATGGAAACTGATAGCAGAATGGACAAAAAATTAGAATCCAACAATATGCTGTTTACAAGAAACATACTTAAAACAAAGAGACACCTAGAGTAAAAAAGGGGAAGGCTAGAGTAGAATGCCTTAGCTGAGGGTTTTTTGGTTTTTTTTAAAGCGGAGATAACAATCATGATTTCAGATAAAGTAAAAGCAAAATTAGATCTAATTAAAATAGACAAGTAGGGAAACTACATTTCGCTAAAAATTACCATAGACATGAAGTCAAATCAATACTAAATATATATGCACCAAATGACATAGCATCCAAATTCTTAAAGGAAAAAAATAAATGAGCTACTGAAGGGAATAATAAAATAATATTAGTGAGGAGATCTCAACTTTCCCCTCTGAAAACTAGATGTATCTGCCCATAAAATAAACAAGAAAGAAATTAAGGAGATGAATAAAATCTTAGAAAAGTTAGATATGATAGACCTCTGAAGAAAATTGAATTGGAATAGAAAGGAGTATACCTGTTTCTGCTGTATTGTTACATGGTATATATCCTTCACAAATATGTTAATACCATGTATGAAGGCAGAAACCTCACAAAAGCAGAAAAGCAGATATATTAAATGCATCCTTTTCAGACCATAAAGTAATATAAATTATATTTAATAAAGGGTCATGGAAACATAAATGGGAATTCGAAACTAATCATAAAGAATAAATGGATCAAAGAACAAATCATAGAAAAATAATTTCATTAAAAAAAGAATGACAGCAATGAAATAACATACTAAAATATATGGGAATATAATCAAGAATTTCAAGAAACTCAATGAAAAAAAACCGAAGAGGTTGAGCTAGCAGTACCAAATCTCCAACTGTATTTCTTATCAAGTAATAGATTATTTTAATGATTACAGTGATAGATTAATGAAATAAGTTATGTACATAACACATCCTAATAAATGACCAAATTCTTTCTCCCTCCTTTCTTCTCTTCCCCCTTTCTTGAGAAGGCAAGTGATTTAATAAAGATTATGCATATGCTGTCATGGTCTCTTGCATGGTTGGATCAGTTTAACCACTCTACCAATAGTGTCTATAAAACTAGCCAGTGTTAAGTATTTGAAACTGGATTTGAATTTAAGTCCTCTTGACTCCAGAGATTGTACTGTATACATTGCACCATCTAGCTGCCCCTTGTTCATATTCTTTGGAACAAAAATACCACTACTAAATTTGTACTCCAAAGAGATCAAAGTAAAAGGAAATGGATGTATAGGCACAACAAATATTTATAGCTGTTCTTTTTGTGGTGGCAAAGAATTGGACATTGAGAAGATATCCATAAATTGGTGAATGGCTGAACAAATTGTGGTATTATGACTGTGTTGGAGTACTATTTGCTCTAAGAAATGACAAGCAGGACAGGACGCTTTCAAAAAAACCTGGAAAGACATGGATTGATGCAAAGTGAAATGAGCAGAATCAGGAGAACACTGTACATCGTAATAACAATAATGTAGAATGATCAATTATGAATGACTTTGCTCTTCTCAGTAATAGAATGATCTAAGAGAATTCCAAAGGACTCAGGATAAAAATAATATCCATCTCCAAGAAAGAACTGATGGAGTCTGAATGCAGATCGAAGCATACTTTTAATTTTTTTCTTAATTATCCTTGGGGATTTGGCTTTGCATTTTCTTTTTTCCCCTTCAATAATATTTTATTTTCCCAAATACATGTAAAGACAATTTTTCAACACTCATTTTTGTGAGATTTTTGTATTGCAATTTTTTCACTCTTTCTCCCCTCCTCTTCCCAAGACAGCAAGCAATCTGATATAGGTTACATATATTTAATCCTTTTAAATATATTTCCATATTTGTCATGTTGTGCAAGGAAAAAAATCATGCCAAAAGGGAAAGAAATCACAAGAAAAAGAAAAAAAAAAGAAAATGCTATGCTTTAATTATATTCAGTCCCCATAGTTCTTTCTCAGGACACATATGGTATTTTCCACCCCAGAGCTATTGGAATTATTTTAGATTACCTCATGTTGAGAAGAACTAAATCTATGATAGTTGTTGATCACATAATCTTGCTATTACTATGTACATTGTTCTCCTGGTTCTGCTCACTTTGGTCAGCATCAGTTCATATAAGTCTTTCCAGACTTATCTGAAATCAGCCTGCTAATCATTTCTCACAGAACAATAATATTCCGTTACACTCATACTATAAAAAGAATGGCTACAAACATATTTGACTCGTGTGGATCATTTTCCCTCCTGGGATATAGACCCAATGATTGCATTGATAGATTAAAGCCCTGTGGGCATAGTTCCAAATTGCTCTGCAGAATGGTTGGATCATTTCACAACTCCACTAACCATGCATTTGTGTCCCGGTTTTCCTACATCCTACATCCCCTCCATTTATCATTATCTTTTTCTGTCATCTTAGTCAGTCTAAGAAATGTGAAGTAGTACTTTAGAGTTATCTTAATTTATATTTCTTTGATCAATAATGATTTAGAGCATTTTTCATATGATTATAAATGGCTTTAATTTCTTAATTTCTGAAAATTGTATGTTGATATACTTTGATCATTTATCAATTCAGGAATGATATATATTCTTATAAATTTGACTCAGCTCTCTATATAGTTTAGAAATAAGGTCTTAGCAGAAGGAATACAGAGAGGCTTGGAGAGACTTACATCAACTGATGCTGAATGAAAAGAACAGAACCAGAAGATCGCTGTACACTTCAATGCTGTATGAAGAGGTATTCTGGAAGTGGATATCTTCAACATAAAGAAGATCCAACTCACTTCCAGTTGATCAATGATGGACAGAAATAACTACACCCAGAGAAGGAACACTGGGAAGTGAATATAAATTGTTAGCACTACTGTCTATCTACCCAGGTTACTTATACCTTCGGAAGCTAATACTTAATGTGCAACAAGAAAATGGTATTTACACACATATATTGTATCTAGGTTATATTGTAACACATGTAAAATGTATGGGATTACCTGTCATCGGGGGGAGGGAGTGGAAGGAGAGGGGGGATAATTTGGAAAAATGAATACAAGAGATAATATTATAAAAAAAAAAGAAATAAGGTCTTTATCAGAAACACTGGCTGTAAAATTGTTTCTCAATTTTATGCTTCTCTTCTAATCTTGGCTGCATGGCTTTTGTTTTGTTTTATTTTTATTTCTGCAAAATTTTTAATTTAATTCAATTTTTAAAATTAAATTTAATGTAATCAAAATTATCCATGTTTCATTTTATAATGTTCCCTAGCTCTTCTTTAGCCATAAATTTCTCCCTTCTCTGAATATTTGCTCACCTAATTTGCTTATAGTATTGTGACTAAATCATGAACTCATTTTGACCTTATCTTGTTACAGGGTGTGAGATGTTGATTTATGCTTAGTTTCTGCCTTTCTTTTGCAATATGACTAACATGGAATTGTTTTCTTGACTTCTTAAGGAAAAGAAAGGGAAAGAAGAAAGGAATAAAGAGAACTGAAAGTCAAAAATTTAAAAAGCAAAATCTAAAATTTGTTATTTATATGCAATTGAGAAAAATAAAATAAATAAAAAAAGAAAATAGAATACAAAAAATAAATTTTAAAAATGGCACAGAAGAAAAAGCATGCTGATTCTGACTTCAGAGTTCCTGAGTTTGAATCCTGCTTTGATACTCAATAACTTTTTTACTTTGGGAAAGTCATTTAAATCTTTCTGTGCCTCAGTTTCCACATCTATAAAATAATGAGGGGATTGGACTAGATTAGGGCTTCTTAAACTTTTTCAACTCATGTCCCCTTTTTGCCTGAGAAATTTAACATGATTCTGGATATATAGCTAAATAAAATAAGTATACAAATAAAATATATACTGATAATAAATCATAATTTTGTGACCCCCACATTCAATTAAGAGACTCCATGTGTACCACAGTTTTAAGAAGCTAAGGACTAGCTGACTCTTCTAACTCTAAATCTTCAACTACCCTCTCTTCTTGAGGGTACTTGGATAGTCTCTCCTCTCTGTTTATATGACACTACACTATGAAGTAGGAGTTCTCCTCCTACTTCTAGGATGGTTTCTTTATAGTTTCATCATTCATATCAATAATCCCAAGTTGTAGCTATTTCCTCTAGGCTCTGTTTCTGGCCCATGTCTCTTATTTCTGTAAATTTTATGACTTCATCTATTACTCATGACTTCATGACTTCCAGTCTACATAGGTTTATCCACTCTACAATATGACTATTGAATCTATAAATCCAGCCATAGTCTTTCTCCAGAATTCTACTCTCACATTATAACTTGCCTATTGTATATTTCCAATCTAAAACATCTCAGACTTAAACACATCCAAAAATGAACTCATACTCTTTCACTCAAAACTCTCCCCTAGGCCTCCTAACACTTCCTAGAAGAGCAGGACCAGCTGCTTACATCTCTTAAGTCAATCAAATTATCCCCTCTGCTAAGATTTAATTACTCATCCTTAATAAGCTGTGAATGGGCCAACAGGTATTCTGGCCTCTTTGCAGTCAAGGTCCCAAATAAGTGTTAATGGGAATAGAGGTGTTAATCACCCCACAAGCAAAGAAAAGCCTGATCTTTAAACCTTATTACATTGCTCTGGTTACTTTGGTAATAGCCTATAATAGCATATAATATTGTTCCCTATCTCCAACTTCAGAATTATAAACTTTTTGCAGGAAGGGTCTGTGTAATTTTTATCCTTGTATTCCTAACTCTTTATGGCCCCTCCATTAAAAGTCTAATCTGGTGCCTCATCATGTCATGGAGATGATGTTAAATACTCCAAAGCTATGCCAGCAAGACCCAAAGCTGTGTCAGAATCTACCATACTAAAAAGGGTATCAGGCTGATGAGGGAGGAGAGAGAGAAAGAAGAGAGAAAGAGAGAGAGAGGAGAGAAAAGAGAGAGAGGGAGAGAGAGAGAGAGAGAGAGAGAGAGAGAGAGAGAGAGAGAGAGAGAGAGAGAGAGAGAGAGAGAGAGAGAAAGAGAGAGAGAGAGAGAGAGAGAGAGAGAGAGAGAGAGAGAGAGAGAGAGAGAGAGAGAGAGAGAGAGAGAGAGAGAGAAGAGAGAGAGAGAGAGAGAGAGAGAGAGAGAGAGAGAGAGAGAGAGAGAGAGAGAGAGAGAGAGAGAGAGAGAGAGAGAGGTGTCTATTACCTCAGAATGAGTTTAACTAAATCCAGGATTACTGAAAAATAAAATCAGCCACAGCAATATTAGACTAATGGTTAAATCATAGAGAGATTGCAAACTTGTAGGACAAAAAACTCACATCATTGGGTACATCACCTCTCCCACCATATCCAAGCTGCGGCCAAGTACTGCCAATCTCACCTTGGCAGCATCTATCAAATATACCTTCTTTCCTCTGACATTTTCCACTATGGTACAGAACTTTTATTACCTCATGTCTAGATTATTGCAATAGGTTACTAGTGGTTCTGCCTACCTGAAGTCTCTTTCTTAAGTTTTTTTTTTTTTTTTTTTTAGCTGAGGCAAATGGGGTTAAGTGACTTGCCCAGGGTCACACAACTAGGAAGTGCTAAGTGTCTGAGGTCACATTTGAACTCCGGTCCTCCTGACTTCAGAGCTGGTGCTCTATCCACTGTACCACCTAACTGCCTCCAGAAGTCTCTTTCTACTCCAAGCCAGCTTTTGCTCAGCCATTAAAGAGATTTTCTTAAAGCTCAGGTCTGATCATGTCGCCTTTTCCCCACTTCTCAATAAACTCCAATGGCTTATTATTGCCTCCAGAAGCAAATACAAATTGTGATTTAGTATCTAAAGCCTTTTATGCCTACCCTCCTCCTATATTTCCAGTCTTAAACTTTAATCCCCAACATATACTCTTTGATCCCTAAGCAAGACACTCCATTCTCCATCTCTCTTAGTTCCCAACATTTTCTCTCACTGACACCCATGCCTTGGGATGCTTTTTCCTTCACTGTAACTACTGGCCTCCTGTTTCTTGAAGGTCCCAATTAAAATACCACAAGTAGCTTTCCCTAGCCCCTCTGAATTCCATTCCAGTGCTTTCTCTCTTTTATTATTTCCTATTTTGCCTGTACATAACTTGCTTTGTTTATATATTTTAGAATATTATCTCCTCCATTAGATTGTAGGCTCATTGAGGACAAGAACTCTTTCATCTCTTTTTGTATCCTCAAGATTTAGCATGTATCTGACATGTTGTTGGTGTTTAATAAGTGTCTAATGATTGATTTATATTCGAAGAAAATTGATGTATAGAAATATTCTCAGTTCCAGGAGATAGCTTTGCATGTAAAAGGTACTTCACTATTTGTCAAATTGAATTTAATTGCATCATTAACAGTTGCAAGTGAACATTAGTTGATTTCTTTTCAATTTCATTTAGAAAATCCACCAGCCAGCCCATTCTTTTTGTGGTTAGGGTTAAGTCAGTAGGCCTTAATTTTCTTTTCTTATTTTTTTTTAGTACAGTCCCTTTGAGATTTTTCTCAGCCATTATACTCCATCCAATGCTATATTCTTAAATTTGAGGGCATTTAAAATAAGTTTCATCTGAAAATCAGTACTAAGCAATATGGGTTTGGCCTACTCTAGTTTAATCCTTGTGGGCTTTTCCTGGGAAACTAATGAAAAACTAGAATTCTCACAGCACTATTATTTGTGCCTTCTCCCTCAAATTTGCCACTTGTTTAAAAAAAAGACTTAGGCCTAAAGAAGATTAGTTAAGCTCAGTCTTTGAAAAGACTGTAGTTTGATGACTTTTAAGATCATAACTTCATAATACCCAATAGAAGCAAAACATAGTCTAGTCTAGTACAGCAGAACATGTCTGCCCATCCTGCCATTTGGCTACTCTACCCATCAAGCTGGTTATCCTATTAATGTACATATGGTATACATCCATCTCAGAACAAATGGTTATCACATTCTTGTAAGTGGTCCTAGAAAAGTGAATGAGGGCATATACCCTTACATGCATACTGGGTCTAGATGTGGTTTCTGGTCAGAACAATATCAATTCCCTAAGGGTAAGAAATGGTTTATTTTTGCCTGAATGCCTTTCAAAAATAGATGTTTGACAAATTCTTGTTCAATTGAATTATGCTAAGCACACAATCTTTTAACTATATTTCAAGGCCATCATTAATCTCTTTTAAAGCAGGCTTTACTCCAAATTCTTTCCTGGTCTAGATCTATCAGTAAGAGACAGCAAGATCTAAGGGAAGTTGATTTGGAAGTGATGTCAGTGAAAAGCAATCTCCAGAATTTGGGCCAGTATATATTTTGTCATTTCTCACTGAAATAGTGTATAAAGAGTTGTATAGGATTTTCCTGCATATTAAAGGAGTAGGAATGTCCTGTTTTCCTTCTTTAAGCAAATCACTGACATTTATAGAAAGTATTCCAAAGGCTTTACTAAAGTTTTAAGCTATTAAAGCTATAATGTTTTATATTTTCTATACAATCACTAAGATAGGTCATACATTAATTCAAGTCACTAAGAATTAGAAAGTTACAAGATTTGTCTGGGACCATACAGGTAATAAATGTTGAAAGGCTTCAGATAAAATCTTCAGGTCCATTGTTATCTATCCAGGGTAAGAACATAGGATGGACACAAAACAGGTCCCCCAGACCCTCCATTTTCCCTTCCTTTCCTCCCTCTTTAACAGAAATCATGTTATTGTGTGAAATAGGTGTGCAATGAACAATGTGGATCAGTTCTAGAAGTTATGCATGTGAATGAAATAGTAACAAATAAAACTGAGACATTAAAAAGATTATTGAAAATGTAACATCTGAGAATCCAACACCTATTCTTGGCTTTTACTTTATATTTTCCCTTAATGTAAAACATTTGTTGTTGTTAAATATCTTAAAAAGCTGTATGGTGAGTGTATGTAGTGATTGCCTTGAATCTGGAAGATTTCAGTTCAAATTTTAACTCTTAACAGTTATTAGTTGTGTGAACTCCTCTAAGCTTAAGGAAACTATCTAAAATTAAATTACAAACAGGATGAGATGTGCTAAGGTAGAAGAAGTTCTAATATGAACTGGTTCTCCACCAATGAAATTAGAAATCATTTGTATCTTGATATACATCTTAATACTATCATTCTGGTTATTTGACTGAATATGTTTCCTCCTCACACAGATATAGGCTGCTAGGTAGTATAATGGATAGATGCTGGGCTTGGAGTCAGTCAGGAAGATTCATCTTTCTGAGTTCAAATTTGGACTCAGACTTACACCTCGCTGTGTGACTCTGGATTAATATCCACATCTGTAAAATGAACTGGAGAAGGAAGCAGCAAATCATTTCAGTATCTTTGCCAATAAAACACCAAATAGAGTCATGAAGTCAGACACAACTGAACACACACACACACACACACACACACACACACACACACACACACACCCTTTAAAATTTACAAAGCATTTTGTATAATTTAGCTCCCTTGATGCACATGGTCATTGATGTGGTAAATTTTTGTCTTATATTTTCATATTTTTAGGATGTATAAGCTAAATCAATGGCTACAAAGTTAATGTATATTTTTAGATTTAGGGTAAAAAGTGAATGTTATATCTTGCTAATGCCCAAATTAAAATCAGTTACAGGAATGACACATGAGGGCGATGTATGTCTTGATGACCCAGAAGAAGATTTTATGAGTAATAATTCTATATCATGAGAAATAATTCACTCTCTACACTGGTAAGGGTTTTTAAAAGCTTTTTAATTAATTTTTTTCAAGTATCAATAATTCATTTTTCTTCCTTCTATAACCCTTCCCACTGAGAAAAAAAAAGAAAAACAAAGTTCTCATAACAAATATACAGTCAGACCAAAAGAAATTTCCCACATTGGCCATGTTAAAAAAAAAAAAAAAAAGTATTTCATTCTGTATATTTAGTCAATTACTTCTCTGTCAGGAAGAATGTTTTATCACCAGTCCTCTGAAATCATGATTGATCATTGCATTGTTATGAGGTCTGAAGTTTTTTTAAAAGATTTTTTTCAGTATTTTTACTATATGAATTGTTCTCCTGGTTTTGCTTTTTTCACTCTGTATTGGTTCATACAAGTCTTTCCAGGTTTCTATGAAGCCATGTCTTTTATGATTTCTTACAGAATAATTTCATTCCACTACATTCATATATGATAATTTGTTCAGTCATTCCAAATTGAAACATGTTCCCTCCCCTTACCACCCCCCCACATAGCCTGGTTTCTACTTCTTTGCTATTACAAAAAGTTATTCTAAATATTTTTGCACATAAAGGATCTTTTGCTCTTTCTTTGACTGCTTTGGAGTATAGCACTTTTCAGCATCAAAGAATTACAGTTAATAACTGAGGGCATAATTTCACTTTACCTTCCAGAATTAAATAGCTTTTCATAGCTCCATCAACAATGCATCAATATGCCTATTTTCCTGTAGCCTCTTTAATATGTCATTTTCCTTTTTTTTGCAAATTTTACCAATTTAATACTTGTGAGGTAGAACTTATAAAGATGCTTTAATTTGTTATTTCTCTGATTATTGGTGATTTGGAGCATTTTTTCATATGATTATAGTTTGGATTTTTTTCCTCTCGAGAACTGCCTATTCATATCCCCTGACCACTTGTCAACTGGAGAATGACTTTTATTACTATAAATATGAATTAGTTCCATGATGCCATTTCATTCCACCATCTTAAAAAAGTGCCAATATACAACTGAATCAAACTTCCGGAATAATTTCTAAGCATGGAATCATTTTGAAAATACTTTGAAGATTACTTGCTTGGAGAGAAGAAGAAATAAAAGGAGAGAGAAGAGAACTAAAGAAAGAAAGTAGCATGTCTTCTCTGCTCTTTTTCCTTATGTATTATAGCATGACAGTAGCTATAAAACTGTACTAGTAGTACTAGGGTACTACTTATAGTATAACAGTCAGACAGAGTCCAAAGGATAGAGTAAGAAAACAGACACCAATTTAGAACTACTATAGTTGTGAGGCATACTTGTAAAGAGTACATGTGAATAAAGTAATTCTTAACTCTAAAACAACAGGGTCTTGAAACCTTTTTTTTTTTTTTTCCCCTGCAGAGAGTCCTTAGGAGTTCACTACAGGGAGTAACTTTGGTGACAGACAACTAACTCTGGTCCTCAATTGTGTTAACTCTTTGGTGTAAAATCTCTCCTAGATGAGATATTCCATTACTATCTGGACTTTGTATCAAAGTAGTTTTGGAACTGAAAAATGGAATCCTTCAAATATAGATAGTATTTGGCAGTTTTATTGGAGAAATAGTTGCCTAAGAACTACATGGACTTTATGATCCTAAGTCTCAGAGGAGAGGGACAGAGTCCCTAGTAATCAGGAAAGAGAAGATGAAAAAAATGAAATAAACCTGAGAGCACTGGTCAACTAAGCTGGCATTTTAGGTGGTGCAGTGGATAAAGTGCTGGGTTTGAAGTCAGGAAAAATTGAGTTTTTCTTCTAGATATTTACTAGCTGTGTGGCTTTGGAAGAGTCACTTAAATTGTATAAAGTTATTTTCCTTATCTGTAAAATTTGGACCATAATGGTACTTATCTCATGAGTTGCTGTGTCAAATGAAATAACATTTATAAAGCACTTAAAACAGGGGCATAGTAAACACTATATAAGTTCTAGGTATTATAATTATTCCGTGTTCTACAATTCTTGGTGTTTGGAGTAAGGAATTTCCTTTAGGAGAAGAAACACTTATTCTTGCTTCTGAGAAGCAACAGACCAAAAGAAGTTTTTACTTATTCAGTGAATGGGTGTTTTAGGTTTAAGCTTATTTTAAGAACTATAGCAGAAAAACCTTTGAGCTTTAAGCTAAAAGAACAATGCCAGACTACTCTTTCTGTGAAAAAAGAGCTTTGGTCCTCCCTTGAAATAGAAAGAAAGACTCTCCATAATATCAGGCTAAGTAGACCTGCATCTGGCAAAGACTAGTAAGCTACATGTTGCTGACATTACCAGAAGACACTGAAAACCATGCAGCATCAAAAGTTTTAGTGCCTCTCCATATATATGCCTTGGCTACATGTGTTCCTTATATATGTGTCCTTCTACATGTTTATCTTAACTATATGTGCTCCCTGTGTGCCCAGTACTAATTAAGAGGCATAGTGGATAGAATTCTAGGCTTGGAGCACTTAGAAATTTTTACCTGAGTTCAAATCTGACCTCAGAAACTTACTAGCTATGACCCAGGCAAGTTACTTAACCACATAATTCATCTACCTCAGTTTCCTCAAATATAAAATAATAGGCTCTACTTCCCCAGGATGTGACAAATAAGATATTTGTAAAATGTACCTAATGCTCATTTCTTCTTTTAATCCAGGTCTTTTGGCTCTAGTCAATTATTTATTTAGTAATATTTATTAAGTACCTACTATGTGCCAATCACAATGCTAAACACTGGAAACTTCACACCCTCCCCTTCACATGTTATCCTATAGGGATATTATTACCCTTCAAGTCTTCTTTTCTTCAGGCTAAATATCTGCAGTCCTTTTAACCAATTTTCATATGTGATATTTAGTTGGAATATTCACTTTGTGAGGGGAATAGATGAAGAAAACTAGAAAAGTATGCTGGTCCCAGATTGTGCAGGTCCAGGAGAGGCAATTTATATTTTCTTTAATAGGTCATGGAAAGTCATCAAAGATTTTTGAGTAGTATGAATAAAGCAGAGATGTATAGTTTTTTTTTAACTTAAGAAAGATGTTTTCTAACAGTTGTCATAATTTCAAATACTCACATAATCACTGTGTGAAGAAAAAAAGCTTTCCAGAGAGACCCAAGAACAAAACAACAATCAAAATGGGATGAGGTAAATAACCATTAAGCACTTACTATGTTCCAGGCATTATATTGAGTACTAAGTCTCTCCTTACATCCTCACAACACTAGAGGATGCTACTATTATCTTCATTTTATAAGTGCAAAAACTGAGGCAGAGAGAGGGTAATAGCAGTGCAGCAAGAAAGATAAATGGGGAAGAAATAGAGACAAGAATTTGTTTTTTTTGTTTGTTTGTTTGTTTGTTTTTTTTTTTTTTTTTTTTTTTGTTACAAGAATTGAAGGGAGGATTGCAGGATCTTCAGTGGGAATGAAAAGGCTGGTGAGAGTGTGTAGAAGATGAAAAATTAAAGACAGAAGTATTTGGATTTAGCAGCTAAATGAATAGGATTGAAAACAGATCAGGGAGAGTGATGTTACAGACAATTGTCTAGGATGACTGGATGTTGGTAATAGCAGGGAAATAGAGAATTATATGTTCTCAAAATGTTTTTACAGACATAAAATAAAATACATAGGATTACAAGGGGGACCGATTATATTGAAATCATTATCAAAGTTTTTAAAGAATTTCTGGATACCAGCTAAGAAGCCCTGAAACAAGCCAACCAACCAACCCCCTAGGGAAGAGGAGTTCAGTTTTGTTTTTTATATGCTACTGTTTTCAGTGACTTCCAACTCAGGATATCCAACAAGCTGCTGGACCTCCGGCAAAAGGTTTTGGAAGTGGAGAGAACTTCACACATCTAACAAAAACTGAGGAGATTGCGGGCTCCCTGCGCAATCAGCGTGCGTGAATGGTTCAGATCACCGAGGAGCATCTTTGCACGCTTGCTGACCCCGAGAACAGGATGGTAAGAAGTGAGCGCAGAGAGAAAAGGGCCTATTTCTTTCCTTAGTCAAACCAAGACTTGAGCAGGCAATTCTCACTCCATTACCACGCTGCAGACGCAAGTAAAGCGGCAGTTTCCCCTTTAGGGAAAGCCTTTAAATTGAGGTGGGGAAGATGAGGGACGAGATTTTTCATTTCCGCAGGCCAGGGAAAACAGGACGGTCACTTAGACATTTCCACGTTTCCACTAAACTGGGTTCGCGTCGCCTGGAGCCTTTAAAAGGATAAATTGCCTAGCGCATGTCCACGCCCCCTTCCCTTTCGCGGTTCGGTTGCGGAGACTCTCCCCGCCTCTTTATTTTCGGACAAGTTGTTGGCTCCGCCCAGGGAAAGAGATTTGACTTTGCTCTCAACAACAACAAAGCTGAGAGGTTTAGGGTGCCCGGATATGCGAGGGGGGATGAAAAACTTTTCTCTCCTCCCCCTCTCTCCCAGACCACTGGGGAGCATGAAACCCAGTCGCGTTGGGGTGACGGTTGCGACTCTCATCGACAAACACACCCTCCCGGCTCCGGGCTTTTCCTTTCCATCGCTTCCTACAAGCAGTTAGAAACGTGGGGCTGGAGAAGGGGGAAGAAATTTGGGAGAGAAGTGCAAGTGGGAGGGATGCTCGGAGCCAGCAGCAGCAGGGGCCGGGAAAGGCACTCCGGTCCGCGGGACCTTACACGAGTGCGTGCGGACACGGACGAGGCCCCAGGATCCCTTCCCCACTTCTCTACTCCCTCTACCAAATGCACATGCTTAACGAGGACAGCCCGTGCGAGGGAAGCGAGAGCCCCAAAGGGCACCTCGGGCATTCCGGCTCCCAGATCCCACTCCAAAGTAAGAGAAAACCCCGGTTTCTAATCCCGAGAAACAGACCCCACAGCTCCACCTTTTCCGAGCTAGCGAGGAGGGAACAGCGAAAGAGTCAGGCCTGCCAGCAGCTAGCTACGCAGTGCATGGCGGGATTGGTAGTTCTTCAACCACTCCGGCGAGCCAAAGAAGGGAAGAGATAGGTACGGGATAGGAGGAGAGCTGGGAGGGACTACATTGACCAGGATGCTTCCTTCTCCGAAGAGGAGGGGTGCGAAGACAGAGTGTTTGTGTTGGGAGCTGGCGGGGAGGGGACTGGCGGAGCGGAGGAGTATCGCGCTTGCGCAATAGCTGCGGGATGTGGGGAGGCGGAGGAGGGAAGGGGGTGCAGCTTAACAGCTGAAGAGTCTCCACATGACAGAGTGAGCGCGGCCGGAGCCGGACGCCCCTTCCCGACCCGGGACACGGAGGCTGCCGGCCCGGGACCGAGAGCCGACGTCGGGCACGACGTGTTGGATTGTCCGGGCCGTCGTCTACCAGTTCGGAGTGAGTTGCCGCCGGAGCCGGGACTGGAGCGGAGCCGCCCCGTCCTCCCCACGCAGGTGCCTCGGGGGCCGGGGAGCAGAGCGAGGACCGAGGCCGGAGCGCAGGCTGCTGCCTCCCCTCCGCTTTCCCACTGTCCTGCCCGGCCCGGGACTCGCCGCGGCTCGGAGGGGTGCGTGAGCGGGGAGAAGGAGGCTCCCCCGGCCGCCGCCGCCGCCTCGGAGGGGAGGCCACCATGAACGGCTTCCCCCCGGACGAGGTGAGCCGGGGAGGGGACGCGGCCGCCGCCGTGGCCGCCGTGGTGGTGGCCGCCGCCGCCGCCGCCGCCGCCGCCGCCTCGTCCGGGACCGGCGCCGGGGCCGGGGCGGGGACCGCGAGCGGGGCCGAGGTGCCGGGCTCCGGGCCGGCGGCGGCCGTGGCCGGTCCCCCCGGCGCGGCGGGACCGGGCCCGGGACAGCTGTGCTGCCTGCGGGAAGACGGAGAGAGGTGCAGCCGTGCGGCAGGCAACGCCAGCTTCAGCAAGAGGATCCAGAAGAGCATCTCTCAAAAGAAGGTCAAGATCGACTTGGACAAGACGGTGAGTGACCCCGAGGCCCCGGCGCCGCTGCGAGCGGGTCCGCTGCAGGGGGAGGGGCTGGGGCATTCGGGGCTCCCCTCCCTTCTTCCGCCTTCCCCTCTCCGCCGACCCAGCCACGGGGCGGCGATTCCAAAGTCTCTGCAACTCCTGGCATCCCCTCCCCTAGCCCATCTAATGCCTCACGCCTGTCCTCCTCTGCTCTCCCGTCAGCCAGCTCCAACTCTTTCCCTTCCCTCTCCCGTCTTCTCCCATCCACCTCCACCTCCTTCCCCTGTTTACCTTTAACTCCCTCGGTCCTCCCCTGCGGCCCCCAGTCACTTCCACCTCTCCCTTCTCCCCCCCCATGTCTAACTAACATGCCCTTCACCTCCCCCACTTCCTCCTCAGCCCCCCACGCACCTCCACCTTCTCCAGCCCCTCTTCCTCCCTCCCCTTCTCCACCTCTAACTTCTTCTTCCTGACCCCCTTCTTCTTCAGGCCCCCATTCTTCCCCTCCTCTCTTCTCCACCTCTAACTTCTCCCCCATTTCTCTCTAACTCCTCCTTTCCCCCACTTTCTCCTCCTCCTCCTCCTTTTCCCTTCCTCCCGCCCCTCGGAGTCTTTTCGGGCACGATTGGGAAGCGAAACAAAGCGGGGAAGTGAGCAGGGGAAGAGTTGTTTTCCTCGGCCCCGTGGCCCAGCCTGGCAGGGAGGCTCCTTTGTTAGCTCCTCGCTCTGGGACCCGGAGCTTGGCTCTGCCAGTGGCTGTCCCCCGGCGCCGGGCTGGGAGCTGCCCGCCCGCTCTCGGGACAAAAGTGAGCTGTAACTGGCCGGGGGCTCGGGTCGCTCTCCTCCCTGCACGCTCGTGTGTACACTCGCAGGCCCGGCGGGGAGAGCCCCGGCTCCTCCCACTGCGACCGCGGAGCTCTGCTGGCTGTCGGGTCTGGCCGCGGAGGTCGCAGCCCATGCCGAGGGCAGTGCCTCGTGAGGTGCTGCACGTAGGTCTTTGCCTTTTCTCCTTCTCCTTGGTAGCCTTCCGGGGCTGGCGTTTTAGAAGTGGGGCTGGATCTTTTAGTTCATCTCCGGAGGAAGGTGGAACTAGTAACTCCAAAGACTAGCCAAAAGTAAGCCCCCTCCCTCCCAAAAAACAAACGCGCTTCCCCACATTTTAACTTTCTTCCATATTAGAAATCGGTTCGTGAGGATCTGGCGAAAAAACCCTTCCCTTAAGACAAAAGGTAGCTCTTCAGAATGTGTGTATTTGTTGGAAAAGTGCAAGAAAACAACTCGCCCGTCTGTTAACCGACTGTAGTATTTACTGAGGCGCTCTGCTCTGAGGCTCGGGGAAACAAAAGATGAAAAATGACGTTCTCTCAGAGCCTACTTTTAGTAGCTTAATTACAAAAGTAATAGAGTAAACGGTTGCTAGATTGTGTTGGGGGCAAAGGAGACCGCCGAAGTACTGTGAGAAACGTGCAGAGGGAGAAAGACTTTCAGATGAAGGCTTTGGAAATGCTGCTGGGGGGAGGCACCTGAGCAAATCCTTGAAGGAATTTTGATTGGCTGAGTGGTGGAAGCATTCCAGGAACTGGGGAACCAGACCAGGCCAGAAACGCACAAAGAAGGCATTTCCAGCTCTGGGACTAGCGAGTGCTGCAGTTGGGGAACTTAAAGTAACGCAGGGGAAGTCATGTGAAATAGTTTGATTCTGCCAGCACACAGGTTTTAGTGGTTACTGTTACAACTGAAAAGGTGATAAGTAAATTCGTTTGTTAGAAAGTTAAATTGTCTTTGTTTCTACCACTTTTGCCTTCTTGAATTGTAGAAATTCCCTTAGTGATTTTGAAACTCTTGAGGGGTAGCTTCCATTTGAAATATAAATATTGGCATAGTAAAGAGAATTCAGCTTATTAAAATTCAAGAAATTAAAAAGACTAATGATTAGTAAAGAATATGAAATTAGTAGTTACTCTAAAGTTATCTCTACTAAGTATTTATGATACTTTGATTTAAGTTGGAACTTATGCCTGGAAGAAAGAAGGGAAAAATTAGGGAACAAATAGAGAACAAACTTAAGAATAATCCTTTCTAGAGAAAGTAGTGCCATAGTCATGGGAACTCTATAGTAAGACAGTCCTCTTATTTGAAAAAGACAACCCTTGAAGAGTCCAGAAAGTAAAGGCCTAGAAGAAACTTTTCATTCCACTGCCTCTCTTTAGCAGCATACCATTTCCGAAGCAGACTAGTCACAACACAACAAGGCAAAGTGCTCTTTGTGTGAAATGAATCTAGGATGATTTAACATGAAGGATTTTTTTGGGGAAAGGAATATGATAGAAATAAACTTGTTCAACTTTTTTTTATCATAACTTTCCCCTTTACTCAATATAGCATATGGTACTTCAGATCAGAATCTAGATTTTATGTAGTAATGAACTCTGTGGGAAACTTGGATTTTTTTGTTGTTGATGATGACTTTTTCCACCCCTCCAGGCAAGACACCTTTATATATGTGACTTTCACAAAAACTTAATTCAGAGTGTTCGAAACAGAAGAAAGAGGAAAGGGAGTGATGATGATGGAGGTGATTCACCTGTGCAAGATATAGATACTCCAGAGGTAGATTAATAGTTTTTATATCAAATTTAATATGTTGGCTTTATTTTGTTATTTTTCAATTCAACAAATATTTATTGTTTCATAAACTGCCTATTTCATAATTTTCTTACACTGAAATAATTATGTAGAATATTATTGTTTTTGTTTTTGTTTTTTTCTTTTCTTTTTCTTCGGCTGGGGTTAAGTGACTTGCCCAGGGTCACACAGCTAGGAAGTGTTAAGTGTCTGAGACTAGATTTAAACTCGGGTCCTCCTGAATTCTGGGCTGGTGCTCTATCCACTGCGCCCCCTAGTTGCCACCTAGCTGCCCCCTAGAATATTATTGTTAATAGCTGTTCCTGTAAGTAGATAAAGTCTGACTTTAGGTTATTTTCTATTTTAAGTAGAAACTTTTTAGGATGTTTAATGTCTCCTATAAAGAAAAGATTCTTTAAATCAATAATAATTTATTTTTTTCAAATGAATTTGATAAGTTTTATGATAAATATAATTAATCTGTTTTAGCCACATGTACACAAATTAAATAGTATCTTAACTCTTTATAGGTTGATTTATATCAATTACAAGTCAACACTCTTCGGAGGTACAAAAGACACTTCAAGTTACCGACAAGACCAGGACTTAACAAAGCACAACTTGTTGAGGTAAAAAAGTCATTGTTTATGCTATTTAATAGAAGTAAGGTTACATTAAATGTGCTTTTTTCCAGAAACTAATGCCCATATTTTGGGTAAGGCTTTCTTAAATTTCTTGCATATCTATCTTTAGGCAGATTTAAAAATTTTGCATGATTTTAGCCAAATTTTAAATGCATATTGAACCATAAGTTAATAGAAAGTTTGTTTTGAAAAAACTAAGTACCTTACAGTGTTTGTTTACCCTTTAGAAAATACATGCATAAACCTTTATGTAATAACTAATGGATGATGGTTTGTTTTTGCCATCCTTTTAAACATCAAGACTTATAAAACACACTACTTATAGGATTTTGCTATACATAAAAACTTTGCTTTGATATCAGAAATCACATTATTTAAGGTGTGTTATTTTAAGACTTATTACTCTTTATTATTAATGACGAATTTTAAATTATAAACAAGGTATTCCTAAAGTCTTAGTGTGATTTTAAGCTTTAGTACAGGAATAAACTGTGTTAATCCATACCATTTCTAATACAGTTTCATAGATGAATTTAGTAATTAGCTAGTTGCCCAATATAATGACTTCATGAGAGTGGAGGACTAGCTCAGCAATGTTATTTCCTTGGTATGCTCAATGTAGTGAATTGAGTTTTATATAAGAATTATGATGTGATATCTTTATAGTTTGTTACTTTTGTCCATTTGTGTGTGTGTGTGTGTATTTTTTTTTTTTTTTTTTTTTTTTTGCTGAGTGATTTGCCCAGGGTCACATAGTCAGGAAGTGTTAAGTGACTGAGACCAGACTTGAACTCAAGTCCTCCTGACTTCAAGGCTGGTGCTCTATCCACTGCACTACCTAGCTGCCCCCCAGGCATGTATTTTTATAATTGATTCTGTCTGTATATCAAATATAGAGACTTAGTTTTTTTAGGAGATGTCAGGTTTCATATGTAGGGATTTAGGTTTTTTTTGGTTTTGTTTTGTTTTGTTTAATCTGTTGAAAAAGGTACTAATTGGTAGTTACATATCATTGATCCCCAGCATCATAAGAATTGAAGAAAGAAGGTGATCAATGTTCTGTGAACATTGATTTTTCTTCTGTTTTCCTTTGGTTATCTATTAGAATTAGAAGGATGCATTTGTGTCTTAATATTGTCTTTTATTATGCTCCATTGAAGTTAATAGTTTAAAAAATGAAAGTATTAACTTCCTAATTGTTTTTAGACTGTTCTATTCAATCTGTATATACATTTTTAAAAGGAACAAATTAACATATAACACTTGGGTTTTTCTGGATGTAACTATTGAAATAGTAAGCTAAACATATTAATCTCTAATTTCCTCAATTTTTCTCTTTATAGATAGTTGGTTGCCATTTTAGGTCTATTCCAGTAAATGAAAAGGACACCTTAACATACTTCATCTACTCAGTAAAGAATGACAAGAACAAGCCAGATCTCAAGATTGATAGTGGTGTTCATTAGGATGTCTGAAAGTGGGACTAAAGCTTGGATGTACAGATACTAAGACTGTTTTTTGAGATACAGAAACATCCATTTGTGCTTCCTCCCTCCCTCTACAGAGGACTTTTCTCTGTCTTTATTTTCTTTATTTTTGGTCTTCATAATTAGAGGAGAACTCATGTGAAATGAGCTTTCATAGATGAAAAAAAAATATTTTAAATAAATGATATTGCTATTATAGTTGCCTCAGTGTATTTACTTTTTGAATCTTGACTGTTTTTTTAATCTTTTATTCTCAATGTATTTGTATCTGTATTTGTCTGTATAGATAAATGTCTATACACAAACAGAAGCACAGTTATCTTTTGAGTTTTCTCATTATAGAACCCCCTTTTAAATTTAATTAAAATCCAATTAATCTTATTTAGAAACAGTAACCAATATGGTACACTTTATTTCTTTGAAATAATTTGTGATTTAGGATAGGACATTATTTTTAAAGTGATGATGACAAGTCTGAAATAATCACCATTCTTTACCAGTTCTTTTTCTTTTTTTAACTTTTTGAGATTCAACTTCACAGCTATGAAATTACTTAATTTTTACAGTCATTGCTTAAGGAAAATGACATTGTGGCAGCATATTTGGAAGGATAGAATATTAGCACAGTTAGAAGAAAAGAGCTTGACAATTACTTCTATTCTTGAAAAAGTTGTACTGATTATGTGCACCATTTAAAATAAATTGCATTTTATCAGTTTGTTACAAAAGTTTTATATAATATAAAAATACAAAAGATCCTTAGTACCTTGAAGATTTGACTTTTCTTTTTATTGTATGCTTTATTTATCTTTTATTCACAAATCAAACATGCAAAACCTTCACATCTTCATGGGAATTTGGGTCCCATAGGGCATTTTAGGCTTTATTGATAGTTCCTTTATTGCTCCAGTATATATGTCATCTCTGCTTTGAGGAATCTTTCTCCTCTAATATGTAGTTTGCTGCTTGATATTATGTTGATTAACCCATTTCTTTTAAATGCAAATCACAATTGCCAGCTTATCACATTAAAAAAAAAAACAACAACAAAAAAACAAACTGAGATGCACTGAGATTGGCTGGGAAACTTAAGAACTGGTTCTGAAGGAGAATATTATTGTAGTTAAAAGATTAAAAGGGCCATACCAAATCTCCATTGATCTGATTGTGTTCTATAAGTAACTCTTTGAGTAGGAAAAAAATTAATTTTTAAATCTTGTTATATTTTAAAAAGTCAGGATAGACTATTTTTAAGTTGCTTTTATGAGCAAACCCAAAACGCTCTAGAAAACCCTAAAAATCATTCCTTAATTTTTGTCAGTAGAAGGCAAATATTGAAATGGTGTAGATTTGGTCAGTAAAAATTTACCTTTCATATTTTCTATTTTATTTATATAAAGAATGTTAATTTTTAAAAATGAGGATAAAATTGACAACTAGTAACAGGAAATTTTTCTCTGTAGATGTCATCTTTTCAAAATAAGGTGGGAAAAATTTGTATAGCTTCCTATATTAAGATGGTATTTGTGTTATCCTTTTCAGCTCCTAGAGTTATATAGTTTTCACTTAAAATGAAAGGGAGTAAAATCCTGGATAAATATTGTTATAATAAGTTAAAATAAGTTATAAAAATAACTTTTAGATAGTATTTTGTATTTTACTGAGTGACAAAATGTTTTTTTTATCTATATGAAGTTAGTAGTTAGATACAAAAATTGTATCTATTTTACAAATGAGAAAACTGAGGCTCAAAGAAGTTAATTTTCCAGTATCAAAGATTACATTGAAATATAGGTCACCTCAGAAGGCCTCATTTCATCCCAATATTAAATCTGAACTAAGGATATTGGTATTAGAGTCAAATTTGCCTTAGTGCTTGAGTTGAGGAATAGCCTTGCAAATACAGAGTGGTGATCAGTGATGAAAGGTTTCATGATTTTAGTCACTAGAGGGGATTCATCTTTGTGGGTTAGAGCAACCAGAACCCTGCTCAGGCAGCAGAATTAACTCAATGGGTGCTGAAGGTGGCTGATTGATAGGATAAAGAAAGTGTCAAGGCCAGGATTCTCTGGTTCCTGACCCACAGAAGTTGGACTTCTAGTAGAAGACTGAAGGTAAACTGGATGGGCCCATTCCAAAGTTAAAGAGGAAGTTCTTAGCTTTGTGCAATGACAGTTGAGGGGAAGTTGGTGTAGCTGGGTCACTCCTAGATGGGGCTGAGATCTGAGAGGCCCTAGCCAGGAACCCAGCCAATGGTTTATATGCCTCCTGAAATAGGAACCATGAGAGTAAAGGAGAGTAGACTTGTGTAGAATATGGAAACTCACTCAAAATAAGAAAAATTTTAGATTCATTCTTTGCTTCCAGAAGGAGGATGGTTACTCTCTCCCTTGAGGGAACTGGCTGCAGATAGACTTTCTCAAATAAAGAGCTAAGACTGCAACTGTAGAAGCTTAAAGGGAAATCGAAAAAAGAGTTCCTGGAGCAGTGACATGAACAATATCTAATCTCCCAGAAGTCACATCTGGGATGAAATCAATGCTCTTCTAAAAAGGAGCTCTCTCATCCAGTGCTTTCTTGAATTCTCTCTCCAGGAGAGGCTTACCTGATAAAAATGACTTCTTTTTGTACATCAAAATTCTGGTTACCCTTCTTTGTCTCTTCTGTCTTCCCTAATGCAGAGTTGCTTTGGCATCAAAGTCTTCACTCTTAAATGGCTCCATATGCTCAGAAAAGTAGTTTATGTCTTTCTCAATTGTCAAACTTGTTTCCTCTGAAATGTTTGGAGGACTCCTTTCCAGAATGTGTTTTGGGGAACCAAAGGGTGATACTGTTGGTAGTCATCTTTTTTTTTTTTTTCCCATTCATCAAACTTTTGTTCCACTTACATCAACTTAATACACTGTTCTTAACAACTATACATGGATTTTTCATGAAAATTTCACAAGATATTAAATACAGCTAGCCATTATCTCAAGTTGTTTCCCTGCTAATTTTTATAGCATATGAATGTTAGGAAGTATCAAAAAAAATTACAAAGGCAAAAAGCCCAAGTTTAGATACATGACATTTTTGTTTTATGGCTGTGCAATAATATATTGTGACCCCACCTGGGGGTGGGGAAGTACTCTCAAAATTCAGACTTTTTTTGTGCTGCTGTTTTTAGAGCTAGTTCTGAGAATCTACAAGTTTTTGGTGTTTCCAAGGTAATGAGATCCAAGGAAACATGTAGTCACTGCTCTCAGTCTTTCATTGGAAAGAGTCCTGCTCTGCTGCCACTGCAAGCACTAATGCTACTCTCTAACTTAAAACTGTGATCGAAGTTCCTGTTCCTTTGTGACCAATCACCAGCATTCACCATGGAACTACATATAGGCAACAGAACTGTCAGTACCAGCTGTACCCAGTGACAACAAAGGGACCTCCATAATTTCTGATCTAGTCACTGTTTCTAGGCTGAGAGTTCCTGAAGGTGCTGCTTTGTAGCAGCTTCCAAAGGTGGTTTTCCTGCTAGTGCTCTATACCTTTGCCCACCTCAGTAACATAGACCTTTCTGCCAACCTCTTTTGTGGTCTTAAGCTGAAAAAAAAAGTCTTCCTCTGACCTTTTGTTGGCTTTGCTGCTCCAAAATTTGATTTTAGGAGTTATTTTAAAATTGTTTTTAGGGGAATATTGGAAAAATTGGGGTATGTTGCTATCTTGGCTTTACCCAAAAAGGTCCAGAAATTTTTGGAAGTTCCTAGGTTCCCTAATTGGTAAACCAGTCTAGGAACCTCAGTATACAGCAGTCCCTATCCACTTTCTAACCAAAGTGTAATCAGCATCAAGGAATATGACAGACATGACACTTAGCTGTAAATGTTTCTAAACACAAAATCTTTATTATGTTTTTTTCTCAAAAAAGATATCACATGATATTTGGCTCCAAAAGAGAGAAGGAAGTCATGACTTCATTTTATTTATCTTTCTATATTTCTATGTTCCTACCTATTCATCTATTATTCATTTTATATTTGACTCAAATTTGAGTAGCAAAGGTTATGAACAGATTCTGGAGGCAAAATTCTCAAATTCCTGCAGTAAAAGTATTCAGAATTGTTAATTTTTTAAAAAAATAGTTATATCAAATATTGTATAATGCATGGTTACAGGGAGTTACTTGTCTTTATGAAGGCTGCCTTACTCTACAAAAAGAGCTAATTACATAAGTCTCAACAAAGGAAAAGGAGGAGGAAGCAGTCATATTATATAACTTTTCAAAAAACTTTTCCTTCTTGATTTTTATTCCTTTAAAAAGATTGTCAGAGCCATAACAGACCACTCATTTTCCTCTCTACCCCTCCAATATATATATGAATGAAGACTTTTTACAGTATTTTCAGGAGTTCCTTAAGATGGGTGCTAGTACTTGGGGGAGGGGAAAAGCTTTCTTTATACACAGACTTAAAACCAATTCAAATAAAAGTGTATATGTTAAGCAAATTTTTAGAAGGACACAGAGTCACCTTCATCTCATAAGGAGATGTCAGAGACTGTATAAGAAACATTTCTTATATAGTTTTATAAAATATTTAAAATGGAATGTGACTACATAGATTTAATATATCTCAAATCAATGGAATTTCCCAAATTGAAGAATTGATGTTGACATTAAAATATTTGATTTTCATTTTTATTTAATTAATATTAGTTAATGATGATTTAATAAAATTATTTCTTTTTTGATGAATATTCTTTTTTATAAAGAACTTGGCAAACATCAACGAACACCACTTCCATATAAAAAAAATCTAAAAAGAGGATAACATATGAAACCATGAATCTCTTTTGTACTTCCTAAGGCTATTTTAAAAGATTTTAAAGCACATAATGAATTTATCATGGTGGTTCTGTAGTTCTATTTTCTGTATCTTCTGAGTTTTTTTCTTTTAGAAAATATTTCATTGATAATTTTGTAATCCCCCCTTTTTAATATTATTATCACTATCTTCCTCTGCCCAAATTTTCTTTTCCTTCCCCTAATAATAAACCCTTCTTTGTAATAATTCAGTTGTAACTGGCTCTGGTCTGCTAATTATTTACATAGCTGATGGCAGCATCTTTGATTCCAGATGTAGATCTAGGAGTACTTTCAAAAGGCCTTAGTTGATCTTAGGGTTGTTTTGTTTGTTTATTTGTTTGTTTTTTCTGAGTTAAGACAACTTAGAGACTAATCTAAGTTTGACTCCATTGTTGACAGCATCACAGTAAGGAGCAATGACATAAAAGATGGGCCTTTGACTCTTTCTTCCTTGAGGCCAAAATGTGGTCCTATGAAGTGAAAGAGAAACAGAGAGAGAGAGAAAGACAGAGAGACAGAGAGAGACAGAGACTGATAAAACAATTGATTGAACACTGTTCTAGCTCTGAGAGAATACTCCCTACAATGTACTTATAATGGTCATTTTTAATTACGTCCTACTCTTCATGACCCCATTTGGGGTTTTCTTAGCAAAGACACTGGAGAGGTTTGCCATTTCCTTCTCCAGTTCATTTTGAAGAGAAGGAAACTGAAGCAAACAGGGTTAAGCTAGAAAGTATCTGAGTCCAGATCTGAACTCATGAAAATGAGTATTTCTGATTCCAGGCATGGCACTCTATCCCCCATGCTACCTACCTGAAATACTGTAAGTATAATAAAGAAAAAATAAATAAAATAATCATCACATTGGACATATCTAAAATTTTATGTCTCATTCTATTCCTTTAGAGTTAGACTATTATCCCTATGTCAAGAAATAGGAAGTCTAATTCATGATCAGCCTTCTACAGTTGTGGTTGGTCATTGCACTGGTCAGAGTTCTTAAGTCTTTCAAAGTTAAATTCTTCTTCAAATATTACATTTATTACACAAACTGTTCTGATTTTGCCTATACCATCTTTTTTATTTCAAAACTTTTATCTAGTGATTGTTTTCCTTGGAATTGAAAAGCTTTTTGTTTTTGTTTGAGATACAAATTTTCATCTATCTCAATATCTGAAGATCAGAGGAATACATTTTCCATATAAAGAAAATTGCTTTACTCACTGAACTCACAGATTGCCTCAGATATTAGAATAAATAAAGGATAATATAAGTAAAAATATAGATAGGACTATCAGATCTGCCATTGTATCCATGTGCTTAAATAGTAATCATTTTGTTATTGAATGAGTTATTTCCCTTTTATTGAATGAGTTAAAAAAGGGCTAAATATTTTTTTCTAATAAAACTCAATTGTTATATAGTTTTAAAAGTTTTAAATATTGTAAATAGATATAAATTAAAACTTATAAGCACATACATTACATAAACATTTTTGTATACAAATATATGTTCTATCTTTCTGGCTTCAAGGCTGTCTATAAGCCATACTGATTTTCATATGTGGACATATGAAGGTGTATGTATTTGTACATATGCAACCATGCATCAGATGATTTATGCTTGTTAATTACCAAATTATGTTTTTATACCTTCTCAGAAGCCATTGTCTGTCTGTCCAGTGGAATTAAATCCTATAATACCACTTTCCCAATGAATCTTTCCTATTCATATATTTACAGCCTTGACACTAAGAAAACTGGTACATACTGATACATATTGACAGAAATATGAATGACAGCATGACCAGTGCTCTAGGAAACTTTCATAAATTACAGAGGAGGTGCAAACTTACATTGGTAGAATGTTCTTTATAATATGTCAATGAAAATCATAGATCTGGTACCTATCTCTATATTAAACTTAATGTGATAGCAAAAACAATTGTCCTCTGTCTATATTCTCTTCTGAACTTACTTCTCTCTTCTGTGTATTTTAAATGATTTATTCACATTCTTTGCTTTCCTTCCTTCCTTCCTTCCTTCCTTCCTTCCTTCCTTCCTTCCTTCCTTCCTTCCTTCCTTCCTTCCTTCCTTCCTTCCTTCCTTCCTTCCTTCCTTCCTTCCTTCCTTCCTTCCTTCCTTCCTTCCTTCCTTCCTTCCTTCCTTCCTTCCTTCCTTCCTTCCTTCCTTCCTTCCTTCCTTCCTTCCTTCCTTCCTTCCTTCCTTCCTTCCTTCCTTCCTTCCTTCCTTCCTTCCTTCCTTCCTTCCTTCCTTCCTTCCTTCCTTCCTTCTTTCCTTCCTTCCTTCCTATTATTAGCACTACTCACAAACTCTTCCCTACCCCACCTCCAAATACAATCATCTGTCTTTTGCAAGAAATAATTATATTTAACCAAAAGAAATTCACACATTGGCCATATCTGGAAATATGTGTCTAATTCCCACCTGTAATCTATCACTCTCTACCACAAAGCTTCATCATCAGTTCTGAAATTGCTCATTTTATTCTATTTTAGTTCTCAGAAGTCAAAAAACTATAATACCTAAGGATTGGGCCTGCATTATTCTTAAGTAAAGGTCTGATATTAGAATTCATAATATGATTTCTCAGTCAGTGACGCAATATCTGATTAAAGCCTTTGCTATAAGTAATTTTTAAAAAATTATTAAACTGATCTTAATTTTTCTCATTTGAGGCTTTTTTCCTTTTATGCATTTTTCCTTCTCTACCCAGCAATATATTAATAGGCTTTCGGATTTAAAAGGTAGTAACTAGTTTCTTTCAAGACACTTCTTTATTAATAATCATGCAGTTTGAATGCCTTACACTCATGCTGACTAAAAAATGCTGTTTACCAACTAGAGAATCAAAATGCATAGCATTTTAGTTCAAGTAATGTTTGTTTAGTAGAATGAGATCTTCAAATATCCACCTTCTCTTTGATCAACATTAAATAGCATCAATGTCAATATTTATATAACTTGGTCTAGTTGTTGGATGTTCTTTGTGTTTGTGTACTAACAAGCCCTAGTACCTTATAAGAGTGAACTGAGTACCAAGAGAGTTGGTCTAAAATCTTGAACAACATCATCTCCAAAGATTTTTTTAAAACACAAAGATAAGGCATAGGTCACACAGAAAAAAATAACTCTGGAGAAAGCCCTAGAAAGAAAACTCCCAAAGAAGGTGACAACTGTGGGAAAGAAAAACGGATCTGGTTCCTGGATTAAATTTTTCTACAAAGTGGCATCATCTTCAAATAGCACCATCCTGCTTGAGAGCCCCAAACACTGGCTACCAACAAAACAGGTATCTCTGGGAAATGAGAATAGGTACTCATTGCAAGATATCCATTGTGGGAGCTTTATATCTGGCTAAGAATTTAATAATAGCTTTCTAATTATTACAAGTAACCTATCAGCAATAGCTATATTTTTCCTTTTTGAAGTGCCTTATAAAAGTTGAAGCACTTAAGAGCACAACATTTATGGTAGATGGTTTTTCTAATATGATTGAATAATTGATTTGTTTTGCCAACTCACCACCACTATCGCGCATCCAAAAATTTTGTGAAACTTGATTTAAACTATGCAATATATGTGTGTGTATGCTATTTGCTTGCCTTCCCTCCTTTAATTTTGAATTGTATTCAGTGTGCTTCCAAATGGAGAATTGGTGCCAACTTATGATCTGACCAGTGGAGAGATGACCATCTTAGATGGGATTTGAGCAAGGGAAGCTTGGAATTTCCCTCCACTCCTCAAATAATCAAATAAGCTTATATCAAGTAACCACATACCCTAGCATAAGGACAATATTTACAAATGTAGTATTGTCTGTCACACAAATTATTATCACACACAATATTATATATCATATATAAATCTAATTTTAAAATCTCTAGATATAGATCATATCAAATATATTTTTAAGAACTAACCATAGTTTTAAAAATTACTATAAGTAACAATCAAAAGATGTGTTTTTTTCTTACCCTTAGAAAAATTGCAGGGTTCAAGATTATGATATTTTTGTGGAATTCAAAGAATTCAATCAATCAAATGTATTATAAAAGTATTAAAATTATTTTAATTAAATTTAATGAATGCTTTGCAATTTTGCCAGCCACTACCAATCATCTACAATTTTGTGAAACTTGATAATGATGGGGGAAAGGGGAGAGTCTAAATATGAGCTATCTGTGACCACAGAATTTTTTTTTTAAAGAATCAAGACAAAGACTATTGGTTGAATGATATTCAGAGAAATTCTATGAAGAAAGAATCATTAATCAAAAATATTATTACTTCTTTGCAATGTGTTCAGTGGACTACATGTAAGTGAGGTCTCCCATAGTGAAAGCATAGCACATGTATATGCATTGGATGAATTTGGTGGTCCTACAATACTATTTTCACTGTATACCACTTTTTTGGTGGATAGGAGAGGGTAACTGTGATTCTATTATTCATGGAGTTCTAAAAGAATCTATTAAAATTTCATCTGAAATCACCTTGAATGGAAAGACATATATAGTTGCATGTCTATAACTATAGGGTAGCAAATTTGCAAAGTCTTTAATTTTTCCTCTACTTATTTATCATTTTGGTAAAATGCTGCCAACTCTGTAATGGTTCTATAACTCTTAAACCATGGAATATTCTTTTTTTTTAAAAAAAGAATCAAGACAAAGATTATTGGTTGGATGATATTCAGAGAAATTTTATGAAGAAAGAATCATTAATCAAAAAATATTATTACTTGCTTTCAGTGTGTTCAGTGGACTATATGTAAGTGAGGTCTCCCATAATGAAGGCTTAGCACATATAAAAATGTAAAATTTTATACTTTACTTAAGTGCTTACCATCTAAAATAGATTTATTTTTTATGAATAACGGAGGGTAGTTTAGTTGATTTTTTAATGTAACCAGAAGTTGTCATAAAGCTTTAATGCTAATTTGTAGCATCAAGGCATTGTTTATTCACTATGATTAAACAAAGTATTTGTTTTTTAGGAATAAGTGTACTAGCATATTGAAAAAGCACATGTAAATATTCAAGAGTTATATAAAACAAGATTTTTCAACATTTGTAACGTATGTGTAATATTGATCAAAAAAGCTTTTATTTGGAAATGACAAAGAATTTTTTTCCTTCTATAATGTGCTATTGAAGTTAGAAACTGAATTTCATGTTACAAAGTAATTTTCAGAAAGGAGAAGACAAGCTGAACAAGTCTTGAATAGTTCTTTTTATTAGTAATTTGGTAGTACCTTTGTGAAACATTAGCATTCTTATTTTCCCAGTATCTTTTGTTTTTCTTATTAGATTTTGGTCACACTAATGTGAGAACAGTTATTAGAAAGATCATTCTTTCCACACATATTCTCTGATACTAATATATATCACATTCATAAACAAAGAGAATGAATCTCTGATACTTTCTCTTTCAGAAGTTTGGAGCATGAGAAGAAAGACAGGATTACTTATTCTGTGTCTACCTAAGCTCAAAAAAAAAAATCCATTTCAGAATCAAAAAGGCAGTAGACAGGAGGTCAAATCATCAGTCTGGCATTGTGTAAAACAAAACAACTACTAGGGGCTTAATATTTTTTCCACTTTTAAATTTTGGTCATTAGATAAAAATATACTAAAAGTATTATTATTATTATTCCTATTTATTAACAACTAACATTTATTGTACTTTAAGGTTTGCAAATCACTTTAAACTTATTATCTGTGTGATCTTAACAATAATCTTGTGAAGTAGATCAGGAAACTGAGATAGAGGTTAAGTGACTTGTCCAGAGTCATTTGCCTGGTGTATGAGACTGTATTTGAACTTAGATTTTTCTGATTCCAACTTCAGCATTTTGATTCCTTGTGCTACTCATTAATTGCAGAATGTAATGAATGCAGAACACCTCTAGGGTGGTTTAAGCTAGCACGCTACATCATATACATTAGTGACCCACTTCCCTTCAATCCATGTGATCAACACCAGGTAACTAAAGATCCTTGTATCAGTGGCATTTTGTAGATTTTATTTGCAAGATGAGGTGACATAGGAAGTTATTTCTAATCCTTTTGTTAAGTTTACTTTAGATTAATGAGTAAATCAGTAAAGGAAATTAAAAAGTTGTGTGAAGCTATATAAAGTGGCAGGTGTGTACACTAAAAGTATATTTTCAAGGCGGCCTTGAAAATGCCCTTTTCTTAACTACTGTAAGTGTCAAATTAGAAATGAGTGTGTTCTCAGCTAAATCTTTAATCAGAGGTCATAGATGTTAGTAAGGTGGGTGGAAAATGTTCTGGCTATACTGAATAGTTACAAAATTTACTAGTCCATTGACTTAACAAAAAGTGTGTGTGTGTAGGGGAAAGATAAATATATTTGGAAATAACTATGAAATATAAACAAACTTGCAACTAGCCTGGCCAACTTTTTGCCCTGGACAACTAGGGTTTACATTTTGCCTTAAGGTATTAAACAGAAGCAAACTCTCATAATGATTAAAGGTTTTATTATGATGATAATTGTACAGATTTGTTGGGGGAATGCTCTAGAATACATATGACACCTCAAGGTTTTGCAAAGCATTTGATCTCATTTGATCCTTATATAACATCCTTAGGAAGTAAATTCTATTATCTCCATTTTACAGATAAGCATCTTCGGCTCCAAAAGATTAAGCAGTTTCTTCAGGATCACAATTAGTAAGAGCTGGAGTCAGAATTTTAACCTGGATAAGCTTTGATTCATATCTTGCATTCATTCTATAGATAATATCATGAAGATTCTCACTGGTTGTTGCAAGGGATCACAAAAGAGATTTTTGGCCCAAAGAAGATGTCTCTGAAAGAAATTAAATCCATTCATTAAGTAAGAGCAAAAATTATAAAATGTTTTATGGACTAATATTGGATCCCACATCCTGGATTTCTAATGTAACCATTCTTCTATGCAGATGAAGTACATGGTCATAAAACATAGTAGATTTCGCTGGGAAAAACAGAATAATTAATCTTTGTTTCTTTTTTATAGACTCAATCCCATTGTCCATGAACAAAATATGCATTGAGTTCTGGAATACAGAAGAAAAAAAGAAAGATGTTTAATTGTAATAAAAAAAGACTAGTGGACATGTGTAAATTTTATTTTTGTATAATGAAAGTATAATGAAATGTTAACTTTGTGCTTCCTTCCTTCCAAAAGCCCTCTCACTTTATGCCACAGATACCCTTTTCCAAAAGTTACATATAACTCTTAGGGGTCATTTCTTACACATAAGTCAAATATGAAAGTTAGGATTTGTAGTCAGTTAATAAGTCACTTGTTTTGGGGCAAAGCTATTGTTAACCTCTCAGTGGCAACTCCTTAAGACAAGGGTTCTTAATTTGTTTTTCTTGTAAGCTTCAGGTGGTCTGATTAAGCCTATAAACTTCTCAGAGCAATATTTTTAATGTATAAAATAAAATATATAAGGTTACAAAGGAAAACAGTTATTTTGAAATAGTTATAACATGTCTTAAAAAAAAAAAAGATTCACGGGCTCCAGGTTAAAAATCCTTGTTCTATGACAAATTACAAAGAATTTGATTTGCTTTGGAAGAGGAAGATCCTCATCTAAAGCTTTCTACACTGACAAAAATCACAGGTTAACCATAAATGATCAAGATGATAGAATAGATCTATCCATTCTTTCTAATTAGGAATGAATCAGCTCTCCTTCCAGAGAGAGAGAGAGTGAGAGAGGGAGGAAGGGAGGAAGGGAGGAAGGGAGGAAGGAAGGAAGGAAGGAAGGAAGGAAGGAAGGAAGGAAGGAAGGAAGGAAGGAAGGAAGGAAGGAAGGAAGGAAGGAAGGAAGGAAGGAAGGAAGGAAGAAAATATTTAATCTAATCTGGATTCTAATCTCATCTGAAATGCAAAACTAGGAACAATGGGAAAAATTTTTCAGAATGCAATTTTAGGTTAGAAATCACAACTAGGACTGTCTAAGAGTGAAATGAATTGCTTTGGTAAGAAGGTTGTGGTGGGGTTCCCATGGGATAATATTGTAAAGGACATAGCATATAGTAGGTGCTTAATAAATGTTTGTTTTCTCCCTCCTTCTTCTTCCCTCCCTTACCAGACATCTTTTAAAATTATTTTAAAATAATATTTTATTTTCCTCTAATTATATGTAAAAACCACTTTTAACATTCTTTTTTTTTAAAAGGTTTGATTTCCAGATTCTATACCCTCCTCCTTTCCCCTCCTCTCCCCAAAATGATAAACAATGTGACATAGGTTATACAAGACTTACTAGACATCTTGAAGAAAAGGCTGAACACTTGTCTGGAATTTTGCAAAGGGGGTTACTTTTTTAGAGACAGATTTGGACTAGATGATTTCCTGAGTAATAGTTACCTTACTTCACAATTTCTTTGTGAAGATTAACATAAAGATATGGGAAGAAGTATGGTACAATGAAAAGAGAAATGGCTTTGGACTTGGAGGATGTGAGTTTAAATTCTACCTCTGCCACTACTGGTGTGACCTTGTACAAGTGAATTTACCTTCTCAGGTAGTTTGGTGATGCAGTGGAGTCAGAAAGTTGTTATTGTTGAGTCACATTTGACTTTTCATGACTTTATTGACTGTTTGCTTGGCAGGATAATGGAGTGGTTTGCTATTTCCTTCTCCACCTCATTTAACAGATGAAGAAACTGAAGCAAACCAGATTAAGTGACTTTCGTAGGGTCACACAGCTAATAATTGTCTAAAATCAGATTTGAAGATGAATCTTTCTGATTCCAGGCCTAGCATTCTATCCACTACATTACCTAGTTGCCCCAGAGTCAAGGAGACCTGAGTTCAAATCTAGCTTTCAATACTTGTCAACTATGTCATACTGGGCAACTCATTTAATCTCTGTTTACCTGAGTATCCTCATTTGTAAAATAGGGATAATAATAGCACATTGCTTACCGAGTTGTTGTGAGGAATAAATGAGATAATATATGTAAGCTTTTAATAAAAGTGTTTCCTTCCTTCTATGCCTCAGTTTCCTTTTCTATAACATAGGGGCTTAGACTAAATGGTCTATGGCTATATCTTGAGATTGATGAGCCTGTGATCTGAAAGCACTTTGACAAGTTAATTGAACCACAATGATACAAGGTATTTGAGAGAGATTCCAGAATTGGATAGTTCAACAATTACCAAAAGATTATTTGAGGACTGGGGAAAATGCCTAACAGATTCACTTTATTCTGTTAGCTTTCAGGACTCCATACTGTACAGTCTATCTCCATGTCAGCTACTGAATTTTCAAGTGGCTTGTTTGGCTCAGTTGTGATAATTTTAGACTTAAAAGTAACAACTGTTCCCTTGACACGAGATTCTTTCTCTTAATTTTAACTTTTCTACCTGTTCTCATTCATAATAAAAAAATAGCCTTAATTAATTCTATGATTGCAATCTGAAGTGAGTCCTTCCTGGAAAAATGGACCACTCTTCCTGGTAGAGGTTGAGTATAAGTCCCCAAACTCAACTGATATTAAAATTCTGTTTAGGAATTAAAATTAAGATTCAGATAGGTCTGAGTATTCATTTACCTTTTATGTTCTACAAAAAATCCATTTCTTTTGTTAAAACACTTGGATTCACACATAAAACTGATGAAAACCCTTCTTCATCAAGGCTTCTCTAATAAAGATGATTCTATAACTTCTTCATATCAACTTACTTTCAGCAAAATCATGTAGGGGACATTACAGGATTATAGTTTTAGTATTGGAAGGGACTTATTACTTAAGAATCTATCTCGTTCATATTTGTCATTTTAAAGATGAGAAAATGTGACCCAGGAAAGTTAAGTGACTTTTTTTTAGGTCAAAAGGTAGTAATTATTAAGTAGGTTAAAACTTCAGAGGCAGATTTTTCTCACTGGAGTCCAAATTCTTCACTTTACAAAGGAGGCCTGGGGATATTAGGTGACTTGCCCAGCATCAAGAAGGCAACAAGAGATTTAGGATTGATTTCTGTCCTGAGTTTCCAAATCCAGGGTTCTTTCTACTACATCACAGGACTTAAAAGGAGGTGTTCTCTACATTCTCATGTAAGTTCATTGTGTTATTGAGGTATTGAAAGAAAATGTCCTTACTTTGGGCAGCACAACAATTCACTGAAGTTGCAATAACAGATCATCTCGCACCCTTTTCCATCCCAAAAGTGGTCCTGGAGCTGTCCATCAATCTGTTTAAGGTCTGCCACTCCTTCAGGAATATTGTGACAGTTGCGATCTTTTAAAATCTTCCTATAGCAGGAGAGACGGCTTGTGGACATGGCATGTCCCCCTAACAACAAATTCAGCAAAATCAGCAGTGCTGTTGTTTTCATTTTGCCTTTCAGCTCTAGAGGAAAGGAGAAAATGTCTGTTTAGGTACATGTCATACTAGATTTTATCTCACCCTATTATATTGGTCAGGGAATAGGATGGGTCTCCCAAAATAGAGCACCATACTTCTAACCTAAGCTATATATAATTTTCTATTTATGCAAACCAGCCACTCCCATTAATACCACTTTTAGATCTCAAACATAACTACACAGTCAGGCAAAAAAATCACAGATACAGGAAATGCATAAATGATAAATCATAGATCACAGTCTATATTGAGCTTGGTTAATGTGCTCTCATCAATACACTCCATATGTAAGGGTTCAGGGCGGGGTTGGGGGGATGGGGGATGGAATGGGAAAGAGTACTGGGAGTAGTTGCACTCCTGTGCTTGAGATGAATCTCAACTCTGGTTGGTATCATAGGTCCAATTAGGAATGCTTGCACCACATCAAACTTCTCTGCTAAAAAATGGCTGAGGATGTTTACAATTTTACAGCTGGGTAACTTTCTACTTTTGAATCAGGAGGGACTTTACAAGCTCTTCAAACTAAAAAAAACATCTTTAAAATGATTTTGGAAGTGTGTTTGTCTAGTTCTCTTTAAGGCAGAGAACTATCCAGCTAGGGTAGGCTGATTCTGAGAACTACAGCCCAGATCAGCCCAATCACCTACTTTTTTAATCAGGACACTGTGTTGTCCAATCAAATTATAGCAAACGGAGCTCAGAGCAAGACAATTCAAGCTGACTCCGAACAAATCAAAATAGTTTATTCTGCTTTTCACTTACCAGGATTCTGCAACTTCCAATGAAATCTCAGTATTTCTTCCTATGTAATAGCAGTGCAAAACTTCTTTCCCCTTTCTGCTTTTCCCTCTTAACCAGAGGAGGGTAGCAGAGAGCAAGAAGCATTCCGCAGAAGCTTCTTGTCTCTTAAAATCAGTACTTTGTTCAATGCAGCTGAGATTCTCTCCAAACAGTCGGTAATTGTGTAGGAGAAGCCTTCTATTGACTGACTGCTCCTGCCCATCATCTTTTCAAATTTCTTAGATAAATCTGCTTTTTTTCCTTTTCTCTTTCTTTCTTTCTTTCTTTCTTTCTTTCTTTCTTTCTTTCTTTCTTTCTTTCTTTCTTTCTTTCTTTCTTTCTTTCTTTCTTTCTTTCTTTCTTTCTTTCTTTCTTTCTTTCTTTCTTTCTTTCTTTCTTTCTTTCTTTCTTTCTTTCTTTCTTTCTTTCTTTCTTTCTCTCTCTCTTCTTTCTTTCTTTCTTTCTTTCTTTCTTTCTTTCTTTCTTTCTTTCTTTCTTTCTTTCTTTCTTTCTTTCTTTCTTTCTTTCTTTCTTTCTTTCTTTCTTTCTTTCTTTCTTTCTCTCTTTCTTTCTCTCTCTCTTTCTTTCTCTCTCTCTTTCTTTCTCTCTTTCTTTCTCTCTTTCTTTCTCTCTCCCTTCCTTCCTTCCTTCCTTCCTTCCTTCCTTCCTTCCTTCCTTCCTTCCTTCCTTCCTTCCTTCCTTCCTTCCTTCCTTCCTTCCTTCCTTCCTTCCTTCCTTCCTTCCTTCCTTCCTTCCTTCCTTCCTTCCTTCCTTTCTCCCCCTTTCACCAATTTATTCTTCCAACAAGTTCTTCAAACTGAGTTCAAATTTGGCCTCAGATACTTACTATTTGGGTGACCCTAAGCAAGGCACTCTATCTCTGTCTGCCTCAGTTTAATCAGCTATAAAATAGAGATGATATTAGCACCTAATTCTCAGGGTTACTGTAAGAAATAACTGATGATATTAGCATGGTGCCTGGCACATAGTAGGTGCTATATAAATAAACATATCCTATTCTCTGTCTCATTTTATGCCTTTGGGAGTTTTTTTTGTATTAATATTTTCCTAATTTTAATAAATAAAAAGTCTTTGTATGCTCCCTTTAAACCACCACATTATTCACATTCAATATCATCCTACATCTTTTACAAAAGAACTTGTTTTTATATTTAGTTCATTGTCTGTCCTAAACCACCTGATTCCATCTGAAAACTTTTTTGAACACATTTTAAGTTTTTTAAAACATCAAAGTTCTTTTCTTTCTCACCTTCCCAATATCAAAATATTCATTTCTGAAAGAGATAATACCAGTTGACATCATTTTACTTTATGCACCAGTACTTTTTCTGGCCTTTTCAGCATTAAATAATTCTATATAAAAAGAGCAAGTAATACCTTAAAGTGCAGTAGCTTATAGTATACTCTCTTAAATTCAGAAAATTGAAGAATGTGCTGTCTAGTTTCTCTGCTACAGTAGCAGAGCATTTCTAAAATAAATGATGTTTCTAATTAGTCTAAGTGACTTTCTCTGTGATAATTTATCAGACAAGGTATTTATCAAACACCTACCAAAGTCTCTTTGAGTTTCTTCTTTAATTGTGAGGAATCTGAAGCTTTTAACCTATGACAGAGTCAGAATTTGAACTCCCAGTCATTAATTTTTTTCAGCTGTTGCTGGATATTATCTCTTTTCATTATAATGATCAAAAGGAAAATGATGTCAAATAAGTCTCTCAGTCTCACTGGGTGATTTGGAAAATGGCTTATTTTTTATCTGAAATTCCCTGCACTTGGGTGCAACTCAGATGACTTTTTTTTTTAAGTAGAGAAATGAGATTAACAAGTTATCTTAATATAAATACCTCCTTTAATATATTTGAAATAAAAATATTTTCTCTTATTTAACAGGGCTTTGCCTAAAACACTGATCCGCTTCTGACAGAAGATATTTTGCATTCCTCTACCTAGAGAAGCCTTTTCCATTGGTTGCATTAAGCAAAAACGGGCTCTCTTTAAAAGTATCAACTGGGAAGAATATCTTTCTCTTGTTGGCTCTGTCCAGGAGATTAAAGATACTCTTTGCCCATAGCTGGGGAGCCATGAATTGAGTTGGGTGGGGGAAGACTATCTTCCCCCTCCCAGTACTTTAGAATCTGTAGACCCAAGGGTTGGTCTTGTTCTGTTTGTCCTTTTGAGTTCTAAGTGAAGATGTAGAGGCCTCCTGAGACATGGTTTAATACTCAATGACTGTGGAGGCAGGATTGCCAATCCACTGGGTAGTACCAAGGAAGGTGGCTTAAAACTTGAGTTCCTAAATAGGTTTGGAACCTGGAACTTGATGGGACTGAATTATTCTCTGAACTTAATCCCTATCCTCATCTCAGAAACCAAGGAAATATTGGGGGGTGGATGAGGAAGAAACATGATTTGGTCCTCATGTATATAAAAGAGGATATTTGTGTAATTCTTTCTGTACCTTTGAATCAAATATTCATCTTAAAAGTTACTCAGGCCATTAAGTGAACAAAAGAACCTAGGGGCACAGGGGAACTCTAAAACTTGGAGAATACCATTAGTAAGGGCTTGAGACAATAGCAGATACTAGAGACTATAAATCCTCTTAAGGCTACTACAGGACCTGGGATGAGGGGTGAAATGTAGCATACCTGGCCTTCAGGTAGCAAGGTAGCAAGGAGCAGTATGGACTAGTGGGGAGGAGACCTACATTCTAGTCTCAAATCTCTGATAAATACTGTGTAACATTTAGAAAGTTCCTTAACTTATCTGGGTCTTGGCTCCATATCTGTAAAATAAGTCAGCTGGGTTAGTAGATTTCTAAGATATCTTCTTTGGCTACCTCTATATAAATCAAAAAGAGGACACTTTTGTAATCCACATTCTCTGGAACACTAGAGATCATACCTAATAGTTACTAAGCCACTTGGCTTGGTGGGACAATGCTTATTCATCTTCACTTTGACCTTTCCCCTCACTCTGCAGGCAATATACATACCCTCCTTCCACCACTCAACCTTTTCACTTTTTCCTATAAGAACTATAATAAATTCAACACTGCCTTAGCTTCAGGTGGGATAATGATAGATAGATAAAGAGATGAGCAGATAAAATATTTATTAAGCATTTCTATGTCAGGTACTATGTTAGGAAGCAACAAACAAGCCAGTGCCTAATTTCAAGGGACTGACTTTCTAGTTGAGGAAGAAGACACATTAAGGACAACTAGAAAGTAGAAGTGGAGAAGGATGGTCTGGAGATACCTGAGAATGGTGTGGAAAGGTAGATCTGCTGAAAGCTCCCTTATAGAGACATGCAGGAAAGGAGGGCAGAATTCAAGTTTCCTTAGTAGGAGAGATTGAGATGGTGACTGAAGGCAAGTGGGGTAGGATGGAATGGCCTGAAGAGAGCTTGTCAATAGATGGTCCAATTGTTTTATTCACCATTCCTATGACTTCCCCAGAATACAACCCTGTTCTCTGACCCATCCCCCTCTTCCTTGTGTGCCTCTCCCATTAGTATACAATTTTACAAGGTAGGAACTGTCTCCAGGGTTTAGCACAGGGCTTGGCACTTATATAGTAAATGTTTGTTTTTTGGAAGCTAATGACTTTATTTTTTTTTACTATATATAGTTTTATTATTATTATTATTATTATTATTATTATTATTATTATTATAACAGTAAATGCTTAATAAATTGTTTTTATTCATTTCATTCATTCTGCTTTTATTTATTTATTTTACTCTGACCCCCAAATATCCCAAAATATAAGCTCTTACTTTAGCATCAATTTTTCTCAGAGTTTATGCAATTCACTGAGTTTTTTCTTTACCTGGAAGAAAAAATAAAAGTAGAAGAAAAGGAATAAGCAAAGCATATTCTGAATTAAAGGATTTTTTCAAAGCTTGGTAGAATATATATATAAAGATCAAAATGCTTTATTTACTATATATAGTAAATATATATGGTATATAACAGTCTATCCAAAAAGGATATGGCAATTCAAATAATTAAGAAAAAAGCTGATGACTTAAAAGATGGCCTAGTGTAACATAACTGGATTCAGAATCAGGAAAAGCCAGGTTCAAGTCACCCCATCCTGGTTGTGTTCCTATGGGAGAGTCACTTAAAGTGTCAGTACCTCCCCAACTTTAAGTAACAGAGCAGGAGGTGAAGCAGGAGGTGATCTGCATCTGTGTTCCCTTTTCCTATAAATTCATAGAGAATTGGATACCCCAAGAGTTGGGCTTCTGCTTGGAAGTTTATAAATTCCCCAAAATAGTCAATGAGATGGAAGAAAAGTACCTACTTGTCTGGTGGTCAGGAAGCTGAGTTATAGGTGCTGTTCTTTATCTCCTAATCTTCTGATACAGGGGAATGCTCTTTCTTTACCTTCTTTCCTTGTCAGTAAAACAAATAACAATTATTGGAGGAGATGGCAGGGCATTGTAGAATGATTTAGTTCTGAAGTCTTTGTGGTACAATGGAAAGAGATTCCGTCTGGAGTCAGAAGTTATAGATTTAAATCTTATCTCTAATAATAACTATAAGCATGATTTTTGCATAAGTGACTTTAACCTCTCTGAACCTCAGTTTTTCCATCTAGAGAATCAAGGGTTTTAGACTAGCAGGAATCTGAGGATCCTCTCAGATCTAGACTGATGGTCCCATGATTTATTTCACATTCATTTTGGATTTAAATGAAACCTTCTCTCTTCACCCACACATTGTAAGAAAGGAACAGAGTTGAGTAGAATAAGCTAATGTGGTGACTGTATCTGACAATGTACATAATCCCTTTAGGATTTTTTTTCCAGTTATAGGACTGTAATTGTTGTTATTCTTTAGTCTATTATGTTCTATACACTTCTAAATAGCTAGATGACTCAGTGGAAAGAGCACTAAGGTCAGGAAGCCCTGAGTTCAAATCTAATCTCAGACTATCTATAAAATTATTTTTATAGACTAGCTATAAATTAATAAATAAATATTTATAAATAAATAAATAATTCATAAATAAATAAATAAATTATTATAGATTAGCTATAAAAATTAGGAAAAGTCACTTTACCTCTGTTTGCCTCAGTTTATTTATCTGTAAATTGGAAATAATAATAGTACCTACCAGAACAGAGTTGTGAAGACCAAATAAAGTAATAATTATGAAGTGTATAGCACAGTGCCTGGAACATATTAGATGTTATCTGTATAAATGCTAATTTCCCCTACTCCTATATTTCTCTGAATTCCTTGTTTTTATTATTTCTTACTATAATATCCCATTCTATTCTTATACCACAATTTGTTTAGTTATTTCTCAATCAAAAGTCACTGATTTTTGTTTCCAGTTCTTTGCTATCACAAAAGAACAAATAGTATCTTAAACATTACCCCAAAAGAGTGGATATTATATCTTAATAATTTTATTTTTTGAATTATTCTTTTTAAAAATTACTTCTAGAGATTAGGGCCTGTTACATATCTACCAAAGGAGCATAAAGTCAACTTAACAGTATAAAGACTTCTGCATTTCCTGAGCTCTGTACTTGAAGTCAGGAGATGTTAGGATTCTTACAAGGTACTAAGACAGTGGAATTGATAGAGACAATAATTATCTAATTTAGCTTGATTCAGTATGATTGATCTGACCCTACAAGGAGATGTTATGGGTTAGAACTTGAAACAAGGTACTAAATGGAATAAAGGAGATAATGATTCTCTAATTGACATGTACTTAGTACTTACTATAATTCCACAAGATTCACGCCTTTAAGAGAGCATATATAAGGGGGAGCTCTGAGGGCCACTTGGAGGAGGAGAGGGATTCATTCCATCTTCCACCTTTGTTGTGGCTGGAGACTAAGCACAAACCCTTGGAAGTCGGCGAGATTCAGAAGCCAGAGCTCAAGCTCTCAGAACCAAGACTACAGAAGGCCTCCAGAAAGCCAACCGGGCCCCAAGAGGGAGACAAGACTTTGAAGGAAACAATAAAGGATTTGGACTTTAACTCCTGGCTGCATTTGGGGTGATTACACTGAAACTGAAACGAAGGCTGCCTCTAGAAGCCCCCCAAGAAATCTGCACCCAGAGAACATTATATTTTAGAGAAGAACATTACAAGGAGAGAACTTTGATCTCTGACAACTTCACTTCTAACACTGACCTTAGCTGGTCAAGTTAAGCTAACCTCTGCTACCTTAGTTTCTTCAACTGTAAAGTAGGGATAACTGATAGCTCCTATATCTCAGAGTTGAAGTGAGGATCAAATGAGATGATATTTGTAAAGTATCTAGCTAAATAAATAATGTTTATTTCCTCCCCTTACCTTCCCCATTTCTTGGGAGGAATATCATATATTTGTATTCAGGAGACCTATGTTCAAATTCTGCCTCTTGTAATAGCTTTTTCAGCGACTATGAGCAAGGCAGCTCTTAGCCTCAATTATCTCGTTTGGAAAACAGCTAATGATACACCATAGACCTCACAGCTTTTTTTCTTTCTTTTCTTTCTTTTTTTGGATTTTGTTTTTGTTTTGTTTTTGGTTTTTTGAGAGGAAAACATGAACTTTAATGTAAATTATTATTTGGTAGTGGTATTTTTCTTCAATGAATTTTTTAAAGTATGGTTCTTAGTCCCTTCTCTTTTTAAGTGTCCTTCCCTAGAAAAATAGCAGTTAGGTGTTACAATGTCTAGAGCCCCAGACCTGGAATCATGAAGACCTGAATTCAAATCTTGCCTCAAAAACTTACTGGCCGTGTGACCATGAGCAAGTCACTTAAACTCTGTCTGCCTCAGTTTCCTCATCTATAAAATGGGGATAATAATAATACTTGCCTCCCAGGGTTGTCATGAGGCTCAAATAAGATCCATATGTAAAGTGCTATATAAAATGCTATCTATTAATGTGACTCTCAGAACTGAACACACACTCTTAATTAACACTGAGTCTGATCATTCCCAATCTCCCTAATTATGCTTTCATTCACCTTATATTTCTCCATCTTGTGCTTGAAGAAATTGTGACTTTCCCCAAATTCCAAAATGTCACTATTGGAATGTATCTCACAGATAAGTAACTTCACCTGTCCTTGACCAAGAACCCCTTCTCCAATAAGATCATCCAGCCCTTAGGCACAATTTTCCAATAAGAGAGGGAGCCAACCCATTTTTGTACAGCTCTAGTTGCTCAGAGATTTTTTTTCATATTGAGTCTTATTTTGTCGCTTTCCATTTTCTTCTGGTTGCTCTTGATTATTCTCTGTGGGAACAAGTCTAACCTTTCTTTCATGTCTTTAAGTATCTAATATTCTTTCAAGTTTCTGAAAACAAGTGTTATGCTCACATCTCCTCACCCCCAAGTCGTCCCTTTTTCAGCCCAATGGTCCTTAGTGCCTTCAATTAATCCTTATAATTTATGAACTCAAGTCTGGGTACTCTACTCTGAAAATATTAGACGCTCAGGGATTCTCAAAGTGTGGTCTGGTGATCCCTAAGAAGATTGTCAAGGGAATCCATGAGTACAAAATTCTTTTCAGAAAGATACTTAGATATTTTCATTACTAAAATAGTAAGTATCAGTAAAAATAACCCACTTAAACAAAATTTCTTAGAGACAGGGGGTCTTCAATAATTTTTAAAAGTGCAAAAGGGTCATGAAACTGAAGTTTGAGAACCACTGACCTAATTTGCCCATGTCCTTAGGGATGTCATCAGATGCTTCACTAAGACCTAAGTGTGTCAACAACATAGGAAAGATTTCATTGATTGAGTTTTTCTTAAACTAGTTGACATTCCACTAATGATTCAATATACTAATAACTTTCTAGATTGAGTCCCTGCCTCTAGTCTCAGTGTCAAAATCTTTTCCAATTTTTTTCTAAGGACCATTTTTATTTTGTAATTCCTTTCTCATTATTCCCATCTTCTGTGTTCCCTCACCTTCAGGAATGTATCACTACACTGACAATAACTCAGGTTTACTTGCTCAAGGTCACAAAGCCAGGATAAACCCAGTTCTTTTGATCAGCACTCTTTCCACTATATGAATTCAAATTTTCTTAGTCACTTGTGAGCTATGTGACTCTGGGCAAGTCATTTAACCTTTGTAAAATGGGGATAATAATAGCACCTACCTCTTATAGGCTCAGATGACAGAATATTTATAAAATGCTTTACAAACTTTGAAGCTCTTTTAAACACAAGCTATTTTATAAATGCAGCTATTACATGGTGCTTTAAAATTCCTCTCTTTTTTCACATAGCTAAGTCTTTTCTCTCCAATTAGCAATAATGAGGGCAGGGAGAGAGCATACCTATTGCTGCGTTTATATTTTCCCAGAAGTATCCAGGAGTACTCACTATTGTAGATATTAAGAATCTCCTCTTCAAGAAACCTAATGAATTGAGCAGTATGCACAGGTACCATGGAAATACTTTTGCTGAGCATGTCTAGGCTAGAGAATAAAGCAGTCTGCCAAAGACTCAGCCAGGCCCAGAGGTGGAAAGTTCCAAGTTTGGCAAATACTCTCTAAGGATTTTTTTCCCTTTTTTTTCTAACACTTTATAAATTACAGTTTGAAACTGAATTATCCTCTTCCTCCATTACTAATTACAGAAAATTACTTTGACTGCTGTTCAACCAGTGGGAGAATGTTTGCAGAATGAAATTCTTGTGACCCATCAGTTGGTTTCCTTGTTAAAAGGCATTGAGCTTGATGCACTGCCCCTCACCCCTTCTCACAACATCCAGGAAGGCCATTCATTTTCCAGGGCTAACAGATTCAAATTTTTCAAACTGATTTGGAACAAACTGCACTAATTTACTTGGACTTTTGGGTGCAAAATATACGTACTTTAAATTTTCCTACTGATTGTATCTGAAACACCAAAGCCTAAAAATCTAAAAACATTGAGGAAGGACCATTAATTATCTTCTTTTTTATTAGAGCTTTTTATTTTCAAAACATTAATTCTTGCAAAGCCTCATTAAATGTCTTCTAAGGGATGCTGGTGTGGCTTTTTTTTTTTAAATATTATCGAGGAAAATTTAGTACAGGGAAAGGCTTGCTTTTGAGCCAGGAATCCTTGCCAAGACCTTAGGGACAGAGAATTTCCATTTTGGGTTCTGTCAAGATCCTTGGCACTACCTAAATTTTTGGAAAGGTTGGGTCTAAAGGGAGATTTAAAAAGAAGATTCCTTTACTCCCTTCCTCCACCAATGGCCCAAATTAATAGGGCCAAGCAGCGTGAGAGCTTTCTGCCATTGATGCTGCCATCTCTTGGGACAGGCAGCTGATGTCATTCCTGGGCACCAGCACGTAGGGCATGGAAATAAGGAAGAGTTGATGAGTTAAACAGAAAGGACTATTTGGATTTGTTTCCATTCACATCCTATAACAGGAAAAGGGAGAGCAAAGAGTAGTGAGGAAACAAAAAAGATCATCCCAGAGAATTATGCTAATTTTAAGAAACCAAAGTCACAGGGCTATCTCATCTTGTTTTCTCTTCTATTTCTTTATTATTTTCAAAGAAATTTGTGCTGGGATGGCTGTTTTTTTTTTCAGCCCTATTTATAATTACTTACATCACAGGCTAAAATCATGGCAACAATCTTTCAATGTGAACAATTCTTTTCAAATATGCTGAAAACAGACCATAGCAATTCAACCATACTGGAGAACTTGACAAGAAGTACAATTTGAAGTCAAAATGCATTTTTTCAGCCTGGTAGAAAAAGTGGAAATTATCTTCCTTAGGACTCAGCAAGCTTAGGAGTAAGCAAGGTAGTAGAACAGGAAGAATGCTGGGTTCGAATTATGACTGATATTTACTAGCAGCATGACCTTGCTTTCTGAGCCTCAGTTTTATTATTTTTAGCTATCTTATCTTTAAGAGAAACAATACTTTTACCACACCATCAAATTGTTTTAAGGGGTTGAAACAGACAAAAATGACATATTTATCTTAAATTTGCTAATTGCTTTCCTATCTACATCTTGTCCTTATAGAAGAAGAGATAGTTTTTGGTGCTCCTGTGCCTTATACTGGAAGAGCCTTAAATGAAAGATTTTATAAACCTAAAAGATAAACTCCCTTTTATGCTGAGGGTATAATCTTGGCACTGTGATTCCTGGTTAGGACACTTAGGATGAAGTTAATGAATCTTACTATATATATATATATTTTATATTATTACATTTTACATACTCTATGTTATATGGCAAAATCAAGCTTCTTTTTAAGGAAGTTTGTTAAAGAAAAACTCTCATTTGAGTAAGGCTAAAACTTTCAGAATAAGACTTAAGCATGACTTATGAATTCTAGGAAAATATCTGAACACTGGCTTTTTAAAAAAAAAGCATCTCTCGTCCTCCACAGCCACGCCACTGCCCCAAGGACAGACTGGTATCTCACTGTGGAAAACCCACTCATTCACTAGTGACCAGATCTCCCCCAAAAGTTAGGAGCTATATGTCAGATTTCTCTTCTTCCTTTTTTTTTTTGTCTCAAGAAAAAAAAAAAAGATTTTCCCAGCTCACTGAGAGGGATGCTGTTTTCTCTCCCTCCGCTTTACTCCTGATGCTTCCCCATTTATGTGAAGAATTCATCTTTCTCAGTTCATCCCCAGGTTCTCCAGGAGTTTCTTTTACATCCAGTTTAACATGGATTTCTTTCTGTCCTGACCTTCAGCAGCAGATAGTTGGAGAACAAATGAGCTGAGAAAAACAAAAGCCAAGCAAATCCCACAAACCTACCTTTCTTCGCCTTCTCTCCTTTTCAATCTTCTTGGCAGAGAAGTCTTATTAAATGCCCAAGCTCTGAGTTTGAGCAGGAGGAGAAGAGAAGAGGGGCTGGAAGGAGTTCTTTACAAATGACCTTTTGTCTGCTCTGTCTTTTTGCCCACGATTGACAGAGTCTGTCCTCTGGCCAGGAGCTGGAGGGGAGGCAGGAGAGGGGGCGGGAGGCGGAGATGAGGCTGCAAGAACCCAGTCCTTCAGACACTTCCAAACCCGCCGAAAAAGCACTGAACAACTCCTTTACACAGGGAAACAACCGGACTATACACGAGCTAGAGAGAGACATACTCATTGCAAAGGCAAACATAAAACCTGTGGAAATAAAAAAAAAAATGGACATTTTTCCTTTAAATGAAGACTGATTAAACTGTCTCTATCTTTCTGTCTTTGTCTCTATCTCTCTGTCTCTGTGTGTCTCTTTCACTGTCACTCTGTCTCTCCCTCTTTTCCTCCCTCACCCCTTTGTCTCTTTCTCTCTGTTTTTTTTTTCTTTCTGTCTGTCTCTGTCTCTCCCCCACCTCTATCTTACTCTCTGTCTGTCTGTCTCTGTTTCTCTCTGTGTGCCTCTGTATAAGGAGGAGAGAGCTAAAAGATAAGAAGTAAGAAAGAGATAATTTAGGAAAACTGGAAAGCTCTCTTTTCCTCCTCACTGGGGCCTCTGATTCCCCCTCCCTCCCACTCCACACTAAGCTTCCTCAGCCAACCAGCCTTCTCATTTCTCATTATAACATTTTGTGAGGCGACAAGTCCTGACTCCTTCCTGATTTACCCCCCAAAGAGGCATCCCTGGGCAAAGGAAAGCAAATTAAATTGTTTGAACTGTGAAGTAACCAAAGGAAACCTTTTCTCCCTCTCCCAAATGGAAGGAGTTGAGGAATTAGCTTTGCTGGCAGACCATCCTATTAATGGAACTATGATGGCAGGATTGAAATCAAAATCTATTAGCTACCCGTGGGTAACCTCAGTTTGTCATGGTTAAAAGGATCCTTAGTGTTGTAAGACACTGTACTGTTATACTTAATAAGACCGTGGAAGAGAAAGTCATTATAATGGATATTTCATAAAGTACTTAATCTTAAGCCTCTGTCCTTTCATTGCTAAAAGGTACCAATGACTAGTGGTGATGGCTCCTTAACATTTTGTAAATTGTGTTCTATAAATGACTGTCTATATAGTATGTGAGATCTACTTCCCATACTCTCTGAAAGACCAAAGCCCAGTGAAAATGTTCACTAATCAACAGGTGGGAAGGTAAACTGATTTTCTGGTATCCTTCTTATACGCACTGCCTTTATTTCTCTCTGAAAGCTTGGGTTACTGGGTACTACAATAAAATTGCATGGCATAGAGCCCTAACATCTATTTGTTGTTTAGTCATTAGACTACCTTAAGAAAGGAAAAACTCAGTGTCTTCATTTCCCCTTTTATGAAATATATATATTGTAAATTCTTTTTTAAAAATTAAATTTTTTTTAAAGGTACACAAATCCATTTTCTCTCCCTTTCACTTCTCCCCCAACTGGAGCAAGGAAGAAAAACAAATCTCTTGTAATAAATTTGCATAATAAAGCAAAATAAATTTGCATTCTAGTCTCATCTAAAAAAGTCTCATCCTTTATTCAGTTATTTTGAGCTTATGAAGAGATATACCGATAAGTATGATACAAAAAATTCAGACAATAAAAGTCCCCTGTCATCTAAACTGTCAGGTAGGGACTGTTTCCTCTTTTCTTTGTGGCTGCGAAATATGGCCCTGACCCAGCCTGACTTGGTAAAGCAAATACATTCTGGGCCAGATGACACAGTGAGATGGCCAGTAAGGAGTGAATTTCATAATGAAATATATTTAAGAAATCCATACAGGGTTCCGTGAAGAGGAAGGCAAAAATTTGTATATGTACACAGTTTTCCTGGCATTGGAGGATACATTTGAATCATAGGATCTTAGACTTAGCATTGGAAAGTCTCTCTAGTGTCCTTTAGTCTCATTAACAGACGAAGAAATTGAGATGCAGAGAGATGAAATGATTTGCCCGTAGGCAGCAAATGTCCTGACTGAATTTGAGCCAAAGATTTTCATTCCAAACCTAGCACTTTCCCCCCAGTATCATGCTGCCCCTTCTAATAAAGATAATTTTTTTTGGTAGAAGCAGTGCACAAAAGGGGCAAAAAGCACTATACTAGAAGCAAATCTGGTTCAAATCCTAGTGCTCCCAGGGACAAAGTTTTAATATCATCAAGCCTCAATTTTCTCTCTTATTAAATGGAAGAAAATAGAATTTGTACTTCCTATGTAGCTCACACTATAGATAAGCTCTTGGGCCAAATCTAGATTATATTTTAAGATGTAAATCTTAGCTCAGAGGTCTAATTCTGCCTAATCCTGATTTAGAGGGTCAAATGAGATGGAATAAATGGAAGTCCTTAGAACTATTAAGCACTCTGTAAATAGCAGTTATTGTAAGAAATGTCTTCATTTGTGGACTAAGGACCCATTCCTGGTAATCTCCTGAGATTGTTAGAAACGCCTTAATTTAGTCATACACTGCTCTCACTCACCCTCTTTATTTGGTCATTTTAAGGAAAAAATATTCCAAAGTTGAGAATTATTGCTTGCCTTTTGAACAAGTGTTACAAACTAAAAAGATCTTTATTAAGGATCCATTCTCTGTCCCTGTGCACCCCTGGTTGTGGGATTGACAACCTTGTGGTCTTCTTCATTGGCAGCAGTCAGTCCTGAGAGAGCAAATAGACTGTCCTTTCAGCACTTTGAGTTTGGGGCAGGAAGTGTGAGAACTAGGAAAGCTGATACCCTGCTGTGATATCCTGCTGTGGGGGCTAGGTCCCATGGGAAAGCTGCTTACATGAGCTTACATGTGTGCACACACACAAAAACACAGACATACACACACACACACACACACACTCCTCGATACTATTATGGATAAACACACTAACGGTTTACTCATGGATCTACCTGTTTTACATTGTGTATATCCATTTAAAAATTTTAGTGAATGTTGATTGGATGAAACGTGTTCCTAAAGCTTCTAAAACAATGGCCATTTTTTAAAAAATAGTGGGTATTTAAAAAAAATTCCTGCTTTAACTCTTCCACTTCCCAATTTCCCTAAATTTTCCTTGTGCTCTGTTTATACTCCAGTGAAGTTGAAAGTCCTATGAAAGAGAGAGACAGAGAGACAACTAGAGAGAAAAAGAAAAAGAGAAAAAGACATACAGAGAAAGACAGAAAAAAAGAGAGGCAGAGAGAGAAAGAGACAGGTAGAAACAGAGACACATTGAGATATAAAGAGACCCAGAATCAGAGAATGACAGAGACACAGAGGACTGAGAGAGAGAGAGAGAGAGAGAGAGAGAGAGAGAGAGAGAGAGAGAGAAAGAAACAGGTAGAAACAGAGACACATTGAGATATAAAGAGACCCAGAATCAGAGAATGACAGAGACACAGAGGACAAAGAGAGAGAGAGAGAGAGAGAGAGAGAGAGAGAGAGAGAGAAAGAAAGAGAGAGAGAGAGAGAGAGAGAGAGAGAGAGAGAGAGAGAGAGAGAGAGAGAGAGAGAGAGAGAGAGAGAGATTGAAAAGCACAGGAGAAGTCACTTCACTATAAAAGGATCATATAAACCTTACAAGGGATCTGAAACTTGAATAGGTAAAATGCATGTGAAAAGGAGAGCAAAGACAATGGACTTGTTCCAAGACATAGTCTAACTTTAACTTTCTTCCTAGTCACATCTGCATAAGGCCCAATAAGAATATGGGAAGTGGAGCAGGGGTATCCATCACAAGTAAGAGTGAGTTTTCTCCCTGAAGAAGATGTCGACGAGAGCATAGATACACACACACACACACACACACATATATATATATATATATATATATATATATATATATATATATATATATATATATATATATATATATATATATATATATATATACTCAAAAATATATGTATATATATAATAATGTACACATATATACATATGTATCTATATAAGTCAGTATTATGCTTGTTTATCTTCTGTTTCTCTGAAGATGGATAACATCTTCCTTCATAAGTCCAAGTCTTTCCATATTTTCCTAATTCTACCTCATCATTTCATATATTTCAGCAATATTCCAACCTCTTACTGTTTAATTATTTTAAATAGTTTAAAACAATATTAATGTGACTAATATATAATGCAGTATCCCTAATTTTTTTCTTTGATTAAACCTATTTTAGTTTTAACTTTGTCTGAGATCATGATTATTATTACTACCCTGGTTTTTTATATAATAAATTCTACTCTGATTTTTATTTTATATTTGTGTATATCTCTTATTTCTTATCCTTCCTAACTCCTCTACTTTACTTTTACCTGATTCCTTGCCCTCCTATTACTTAACCTATACCCTCCAAGGATCCTTCCCTTATTGTTTCCTCCACTGAATTCAGAAAATTTTTATAGCCTTCCAAATATATATGTTGTTCCCTCTTTATCCCATTCTTGTTAATCTTCTATACCCTTCTATACCCTTATCCTTACCCTTATCCTATTTCCTCACTTTCTTCTTCTTCTTCTTCTTCTTCTTCTTCTTCTTCTTCTTCTTCTTCTTCTTCTTCTTCTTCTTCTTCTTCTTCTTCTTCTTCTTCTTCTTCTTCTTCTTCTTCTTCTTCTTCTTCTTCTTCTTCTTCTTCTTCTTCTTCTTCTTCTTCTTCTTCTTCTTCTTCTTCTTCTTCTTCTTCTTCTTCTTCTTCTTCTTCTTCTTCTTCTTCTTCTTCTTCTTCTTCTTCTTCTTCTTCTTCTTCTTCTTCTTCTTCTTCTTCTTCTTCTTCTTCTTCTTCTTCTTCTTCTTCTTCTTCGCTGAGGCAATTGAGGTTAAGTGACTTGCCCAGGATCACACAACTAGAAAATGTTAAGTGTCTGAGCTCAAATTTGAACTCAAGTCATCCTGACTTCAGAGCTGGTGCTCAATCCACTGCACCACCTAGCATCCCCCTACCTTCTTACTTCTTAATAAATTTAAAAGTCCCTTTATTCCTTACTCAATGTCTATGTTGTTCTTTCTTTCATCTATATCTGATATGAGTATGATTCCCTCTAATAATTTCTTCCTTAGTCTTTTCCTATTTCCTATCCCTTTACCCACTTGTTTCTTTCTGAATTCAGAGAAATTCTGAATTTTATACATACATACATATATGTATGTATATATGCATTGTTCCCTCTTTAACTCATTCCTTCTAAGAGTAGGATTCCAAAACTATCAACCCTCCTCTTCCATTTAATTCCTTGTGTCAGTTCTTCCTTTTACCTCATTTGTATAGGATAATTACTCTTCTTACCTTTTTCTACACAGTTTTACTTTTTAGAAGCACTTCATACTTAGCTCTACCCAATTTTTAACTACCCATTTACTAATGACAATCTTAGACATAGTTCATTTTCCACATTAAAAAATAAAGTTTGTTCTTATTGAGTCCCTTGTAACTAGTCATTGATGTTTACTTTATATTTCTCTTAGACCTTGTATGTCAAATTTTCTATTAAGTCCTGGTCTTTTTGCAACAAAATCCTGAAAATCTGGTGATTCATTGAAAATCCTTTGTTTCTCATCCAGGATTATGCTCAATTTTGTTGGGTATGATATTTTCAACTGCAACCCTAGTTCTTTTGCTCTTTGACAGTGTTCCAGTTCCTGTGGTCTTTTAAAGTTGCTGCTTCTAGGTCTTGTGTGATTTGAATATTTTTCCTTGACCTGCAGATTTCAGAATTTGGCTATGATATTTCTGTAGGTTTTGCTCCTCTGATCTGCAACCTCTTCTAAGTGTCCACAGCCAACAGTGTTCCTGCATCAATGCTTCTATACTAATCTGGTATGTGCTGGTTCCTTCTCATCTAGGGCTGTCTAAGCAGCACAGCAGGGCCTGGCATCCCTTATCGACGGAGGTTCCTTCGATCTTTCCCTGCTCAGATGCTTGATTCCCAACACTGTCTGGGAAATGAAAATTCCTGTGTCTGGGGCCATGACTACCTCTCAACTCAGCTAAACCCAGAGTTTACTACTTACTATTTCAGTGGAGCTAATGTGGAGGTGTTGACACCTCATACCAGCCAAACCCCATCTTGGTATATTTGTTCGGATCTCTTCTCTGATTATCCCAAGAGAAACACTGTTCTCCCCCAACTCTTGTTTATTTTTAGCACTTTATGTTCTCCCCGAAGTGCTATTTTATCTTGATTTTTGGCGGGGGGGGGGGGAATCTGGAGAGCTTAGAATTTTCTTTCCTACTCAGCCATCATCCCAGAACAATGACACTGGTAGAGATAGTTACCCACAAGGTTGCCCCCGGAAACTGTGGCTGCAATCACCTCTTTGGGGACTCAACCTAATAGTCTGAGTTTGAATGGGGTAGGTATCTCAGAAGAGATATTATACCAGACTCAGTAGAAATCCTGGAAATATGACTGGTTTGGACCCGCTCCAAAAAAATCTTGATCTGTATGAGAAGTTATTGAATAAACAGAATAGACCTCTTCTATCTTCTGCCTGAGAGGTGACAAACCTCTGTGACGAGTTCATCATCCAAAAGTCCAGTAGGAGAGTCTTGTTAAAAGACAGTAGGATTCCAGTTCAAAAGAGCACCGTGACACTCCAACTATGAAAAAAAAAGTCAGTAACATTCCATTAGAAGAGAGCACAGTACCAGCCAGCCAAGACAGTGGCTTAAGGTAGAAAAAGTCTGTGTCTGTCTTTTGGAGAGTGAACCCAACAGACCAGAAGAGACCCAGCACCCAGAAAAGAGTCCAGTGGCTGAGACATGCTGCCCTGAAAAGAACCAAGCAATCTGTTCACCTGAAGGCTGAGAAGGAATTATATATATTGAGAAGGCATTTTTGTAAATTGCATTGTGTATTGTCTGAGTCGTTTCTTGACCAATGGATCCCCTTCCTACTCTCTCGGTCCAGGTGATAAAGTCACAGAGTAATAGTTAATAATAATGGCTAACATTTATATATCATTTTATTTTATTTTATTTTTTCCCTGAGGCTGGGGTTAAGTGACTTGCCCAGGATCACATAGCTAGGAAATGTTAATTGTCTGAGACCAGATTTGAACTCGGATCCTCCTGAATTTAAGGCTGGTGGTCTATCCACTGTGCCACCTAGCTGCCCTATAGATCATTTTAAAGCCTGCAAAACACTTTACTTATGTCTTCTCATTTGATCCTTACAAAAACCTTTTGAAGTAGATGCTATTATTACCCCCATTTTATAGATGAGGTGGAGGGAGATTAAGTGATTTGTTCAGGTCACACAACTACCAAGTATCTGAAACAAGATTCTAATTTAGGTTTTCCTATTTCTAAGCCCAGTGTTCTATTCACAATGCTACTTAGTTGTCAGAGATGAGGTATTAATGTTAAATGAAATACAAAATCATGTCTGTTCCTTATTATCCTTTTAGGGAATATGAGGGAGTTTCCATGAAGAAATTAGAGCTTCAGCTTCTCATTGACTAGTAGAAGATGAATCATACCACTTCAAGCCTTTATTATCTGAGCTTGTCAGCTCTGGGCCCTTAAGCGGGAAGCAACTTTGTGGAGCAATGCCCTGATTATATCTCCGGAGGGAACTGGAGAGAGAGTGGGGGAAGGATGATGAGAGGAAGTATGGCATAATAGATATAGAGGCTGCCTTACAATTGAAAAGTCCTATCCAATCTGGCTTCTAACATGGTTACGTAATCCTAGGGGAGTCACTTAAGCTTTAAGTTCCTTAAGCAAATCTTTAAACCTATAAATTGTGGAGAAGCTACATTGGTAAAAGGAGTTTCCTCAATTCACAATGAAATCAGATGTTTTGTTTACGTCCCTGCTATCTCCCTTTCTCCTCTTTGCATTTACCATGTTGTCTTATAAAAGAGTTACCCAGTAGGAGATCTCACTTCCAGTCAAAGGATGTGAGTTGAGACAGGAAGCAACTTCACGATTCCCAGATTTCCCTGACAATTGGAAATTAAGTTGCATGAAAAATCAGGTCCAAGGACTCCAGATAAATGATCTTGCTGGCAGAGACATTGTGCCTAGTGCAGTGGTAGAAGTTTGAGATGCCCTGGTCATATTTATATTTCCTACATGTGTGCCTAGTTACTAATGTCCTGTATATATGTACTCACTTTCCTAATGACTCTGGACATATATAAGGGAGAATATGCCCCACATTAATAAGAGAAATGTTTCGTAGTTACTAATTTTTAATATGTCACTTTAACGAATGCCTTTGCTTTGAGCCAATAATGTCTCCTGCCAGACTATTAAAGGTAGTGTGTTGTTAGGGACTCATAAACGATAGTTGTAGGAGTCCAGACCCACAAAGTATCTTGGAATCTAGAATCCAAGCTGATTCAATGAGTGACAAGCTAAGGAAGTAGTCCTAGAGTGAGTATTACATAATGCAAATAAGTTTCAATGATATCATTGTTACAAAAGTATGTCAAAAAGTGGGATAAGAGACAGATAAAGTCACAACAAAGAATTGAAATATTCTCAAGATATTTTCTCATCAGCTTCAGTAATGATTGACTTGAAAACTTTTTTAGAGATGATTGCTTATCTAGACATTTATAAATTTCATTTAAGTGTGACATTACAAAAGAGGTAAAATATGGCAAATTCCCATGAGATTAACTCTTTGAATAGATTTCTAGAGACTTGAGATTTTCAGGGACAAAAAATAGTATGTGTTTTATATAGAACAAATGCTCAATCAAATAAATGCTCATCAGAGTCAGAAATCTGAATTTAAGTTTCACCTCTGACACATACTGAGAAGAGAAGATACTTAAGGTCTCAGGGACCCAAATTATAAATTACAAAGCAGTTGTCCATCTACATTGGTAAAGGGTGTTTCCTCATTAGAAATTCCCTATAACAACAAAATGACTGATATGTTTTTCCCCACAACCCCAAAGCACTCAATAAATGTTTGTGTCTCTCTTCTCCTTCTGGGCTCATGCAGAACAGATTCAATCTGGGGAGAGCCTGACTCCAAAGGAGGGAATTAAGTTTTTCTATTATTCTCTGTCCAGTTATGCCCTCAACAAAAAGTGAAATTCCAGATAAAAGCTCTTAAAAAACAGCTTGCATTTAGGTCATATATAGAGATCCTTCTAAAAGGGATTGGTCCTTAACAAACATGTCCAATGTACAAAAATATCAGGTATTTATTTCCTACTCCATGAAAGAAATGCTTAAAAAACCCAAAAGATTCACATACACCTTAGCCAGCACTTAAAGCATATAACAATAACCTATCATTCTCTCAAGAGAGGTGAAAATTATTTTGTAAATCTGCTGAAGAGCCATTTCACAGTCATCTTTGGATATGCAATAAAAAATTCATAAAGTTCAGATCTTCTGACCAGGCAGTCCTTTCAGGTTCAAGATGATCCTGGAGGCAGATATTTCTATGATATCAAATGGTGCTGTGAAACTATAATTATAGTTGGACTTCATCTTGTGTAACAAAGGAGGTCATCTAGCCAGGAAATGCTTTAAAAGAAGGCGAAGGCAAGATGTGTTAAAGGGATGATTTTGGGGGGGGGGAATTGGTATCTGTTCTCACCAAGAATTAAAAAAGAAACAGAGCTTATCAGTTAGACGGTTCATTTTTTTTTTCTCATTCAATTCTTATATCTTCCCTCAGGCAACTTTTTAGGCTACACTAATTATACTCCCGGACAAACCCTCAGTTTCTCCCTCTATAAAACAAAATTCTTACTGAGTGGATGCCCATCAGTTGGAAAATGGCTAAATAAGTTATGGTATTTGAAATGTCATGGAATATTATTGTTCTATAAGAAATAATCAGCAGGTTGATTTCACAAAGACCTGGAGAGACTTATATGAACTCATGCTAAATTAAGTGAGTAGAATCAAGAGAACATTTACACAGCAAATAAGATTATGTGATAATCAATTCTGATGGATGTGGCTGTTTTCAACAACGAGGTGGTTAAGACCAGTTCCAATAGATTTGTGATGGAGAGAGCCATCTGCTTCTAGAAAGAAGACTATGGGAACTGAATGTGAATTACAACATAGTTTTTTTCACCTTTTTTTTTTTGTTGTTTGTTTGCTTTTTGTTTTTTCCCCTCATTTCCCCTTTTTTGATTTGATTTTTCTTGTGTAGAATGATAAATGTGGAAATATATATAGAAGAATTGTGCATGTTTAACATGGATTAACATTGGATTACTTGCTGTCTAAGGAAAGGGGTAAAGAAAGGGAGGAAGAAAAATGTGGAACACAAAGTTTTGTAAGGGTGGATGTTGAAAACTATCTTTGCATATATTTTGAAAATAAAAAAAAACTACCATTCAATTTAAAAAATAAAACAGAATTCTTGGAATAGATGACTTTGAAAGTTCTTTCCAATTCTTGAATATTTTCTTAATATGAACCTCTCAGAAACTAATTTGTACCATGAATTTTTAATCACTTGATTTTCGATAACATAAAATTTGGCTTTAAAAATAACTGATAAAGGTACAATGTAATTGTTTGGAGTTACATACATACATACATACATACATACATATATATATATATATATATATTCAGCAATAGTATTTATACTTGTTGCCTCTGAAAAGTTAGGCAGATCCTTGATAGGCTGAACCAGTCTTGAAATGCAATTATGGGAATTTATAGGTGTTATACTAGGTACAAAGTTGGAGTTTTATTGTTTCCTTACTGCAATATGGGAGTGCATGGGATGTTCAGAAAGGACCAGCATCTCAGGTGTGAAGGCTTGCTACCTCTCACTCACCGAATTGTTTGTGGCTCCAAGAAGCTATAGCATACTCAGTGGCCACATCCCCATTAAAACCATCTTGGAGACATGGACTAAACCAGGCTGAGAATAATCAATAAGCCTCGAGTCAATCAGTGAGTTGGGAGGCATGAGTGAGACTGTTAAATTTGTGCTAATTCTGCCTCACCTAAAATCCAATTCATGTGGAAGTCAAGATATCACTACATGATGTCATTGGTCTTGGAAAAAACAACCAAAAACCAAAAATCAAAGATGATCAACAACAGCAATAAAAAACATACTGAAAGTTACATATTCAGAAATTCAAATAAAAGAGCTCTCAAATGTAAAGAATAGAAATGCAATTCAATATAATACAAATGAAACCATAAAACTTTTAAGTGCAAAGGTATTAGAGAGGCAATCTAATCCAACATGTACCAACCCTTTGGTTAGATTTTCTAATGATTGAGATGTTCTGAGACATTCGCTAGTATATACCTTGCATGGAGCAAATTCTCAATCTTAGAAAAAGAGTGTCTTATAAAGATAGCATAATGAAGTGGTAAATTGGACTCAGGAGTCAGAACTGGGTTGAAGTTCCATCTCTGACAGAAGTGCACTCAATCTGTCTCTGTCTCTCTTTTACACATGCACACACACACACACACACACACACACACACACACACAAGAGATATAAGATGTGTGTTTCTGACTCTGTCTGCCTGCCTCCCTATTTATAAATCTATGAAGTGTTTTATTTAACCTTTAATTTAACTAATAGTTGAACAATTTAACAATAACCTTTGAGCAAGGAATTCTAGGCGTATGGTTTCAATGGTATGGGGATTACTTAGTATGGAAACTCCCATCCTTTGCAAATTAGCAATTCGTCAATCCACAAGTATAAAAGGGCTTACTATAGGTGTGATTTACAGTTTGGAGAGTGCTCTGGGTATATTAAAGATTAAATAACTTACCCAGAGTCAACCCCATCTTCCTGACTACAAGACTTACTCTCCTACCTCTCCATCTTTTTTAATATAAAAGAGAACCTGTTACACTAATGCTTGTTGCATAGACATATTTCGCTAAATCACATTCCCCTAAAACACAACTACAAACTTCACACTATAATAACTCATATTTCAATAGCATCTTATGATTTGCAAAACACTTTCCTCATAATTTTGTGTTGTCATACCTGTTTCACAATTGAAGGATTGAGCTTCCTAGATGTGAGTGGTTAGTCTGTAGCCTCACCACTAGTAAGTGTAAGGTCTTGGACTAGACACACCAGACCTTCTGACTTCAAGTCCAATAGTCTTTTCATGGATATGTTTCTCCTATAAAGGAGTTACTGTCAATCCTGGCCTCTAATATTAGTAAATACAAAGAGCTTACTATCTTTTGGGTGGGCAAAATAAAAATTAGCCCTATTCAGGATTTTCCTCCCTCATGGAGTTTTCAGCAGATTTTCCAAAGCCAATTCTATGTTGGGGGCATGGTCAATGTTACCCAGGTTTTGGTTATTCTTGAGAAGGAAAATTGTAAAATTATAAATGCCAAGATTTATTTTGATTGTTCCAATGTTTAACTAAAAACATTTAAAAACATCCCTAATGTAATGGGACATTGTGTGGTATAGTGGATTGAAAATCTTGGAATCAGTCTTATTTCTGACATATACTACTTATGTGACCCTGGTTAGTCACAGTATATAAGTACCCCAAGCAACTTTTTCATATACCTGCAGAGTAAGTTCCAATGTTTATTGATAGAGGTAGTTTCCTTATTGGCAATTCCCTATACTATGGATTCAATTTAACTTCTCCTTTCCCCCTGATAAATGGCAGGATTGCGGACTAAGGGTTAAGTGCTAGTGGAGAAAGGGAATTTTAGTGCTAACCTTTTGCGTACAGGGGGGAGGGGGAAGGAAATGGAGGAGGCTAATAAGTATATGAGGTCAGATTTGAACTTAGGTCTTTTTGATTCCAGTACCTGTGCTTTATCCACTGCACTACCTAACTGAACCTAGTTCTCACTTGATGTGGCTTTTGGTTCATCTTCTTCAAGAACTGAAAATTTCTAACACTAAAAAAATTACCCAATAACAATAGTACAGGCCAAATCCAGGCTTAGATTTCCTGATATGAAAGGTCCTGGGGTTTCATCAAGCTAGAAACTGGTGTGAGTCCCTGAAGGCAGTTCTTCATTTTCTTAATGGTTAGGGTTCTTTCTAGGCTAACAAATTACCTCACAGGGTTATATCTTAATTAAAGTGGAGCTATCTTAAAAATTCTAATCTGCCAGATAGGTAGATGGAAAGTGGGGAGGTGGGGGTAGAATCTTGAGCATCTAATATTATTATTTTTTTTAATCATAGAATTAAGAGCTAGAAGGAATCTTAGCTATCTAGTCCAATTTCCTCATTTTACAATTGAAGAAATTGAAGTCCAGAAAGATGTAACTTTGCCTAAAGTCACATTGATAACCATGTACCATGCCCTCTGTGTTACTCCCCTAACGTGCACTTGTACTGGAAGATTGGGTTCCCAGAACCATGGCTGCTACCATAGATTACAGAAATAACCCTGTCAATGACTACTACTATAGCTCATGAGCCCCTAGCAGTGTGATTCCCATCAATAATCAGTCAACAGACTTATTTAGCTCTTAGAAAATAATTTTTCTCGAATGGTATAGCAAGGACAATGGTTACAAAGCATTCTCCAAAAATAGTTACAAAACATTTTCTCACAAATATACACAGAGTTTGTTGCTGTTGTTATTGCTGTTATTTTGAGGGATTTGTTACAAACTGCCTCTAGGGGAACAACATCTCGACTGAACAGCTTAATTTGCTGGCTTTGCTCTTCAATGGGTAGCTTCAGCTTTCATCACTTTAGTAGAGTTCTGGCTCAGTTCTGGTTGTTTCTGTGTACTTTTAAACTGGAGTACAGTAGCAGTCTTTCATAAAGAACAGAGAACTGAGGTCTTAGATTAGCAGAAGGCTCCCTTCTTTGACTCTCTCAGACCTCAGTTCTGAGGTTTACCATCTCCCAGAAAGGAGATGGCAGAAGTCTTGCTTCTTCTGTTAAATAATTCTTCTTAGTTCAGAACTGAGTTTCCTTAGTAAGGGACCCATCTTTACTTGTGTTGAGTATTCAGTTAAATTTCCCATTTTCCTTTTGGGGTCTTATGTAAATGATTAGTTGGGGATAAAGTTATTGTGGTAGATTGTGTTCTGTGAGTTCATTGTCTTTGTGGGCCTTTTCTTCCAATGTGTGGAATGTTTCATTTACCCCTGAATTTTATCTTTTAGATTTCATTTTCTCTGTTTTTGCTCTTCAGGTGGGATCACTGGGCAAGTCACTTCACCTTGTTTGCCTTAGTTTCCTCAAATGTAAAACGAGCTAGAGAAGAAAATGGCACACCGCTCCAGTATCTTTGCCAAGAAAATCCCAAATGAGATTATGAAGAATTGGACACGACTGAAAATGAATAACCAACAACAATATCAACAAAGTAAATAGATCCAGGACAATTTCTATGGCAACAGCGTTATAAACAAAAATAACACAAAGACTCAAGAACTCTGATCAAGGCAATGATCAGCCATGATTCTAGAAAACTAATGATACCCTGTCCTACTTATCTCCTGACACAGAGGTGATGGATTAAGAATGTAGAATGAGATAATTTTTTTTGGACATAGTTAATATAAGAATTTATTTTTATTGACTTTGCATATTGTTAAAAGGAGTTTGTTTTTTTCTTTTTTCTTTTTCATTTTCTTTTTTCAATTAGTGGGAAAGGATATTATAGAAGAAAGAGAAAATAGATTTTTGTTAAATGAAAAACTTAATTTTAAGAAAGGAAAACTGTGGTCCAGAGCAGAGATGTCACACATAGGCTAGATCCACAATACTCTTGAATCAGATTAAAATGTAAGTGGGGAATATTTAACAAAATAATAAAATATCAATAGCATTACTATGTGGTTTTCACTATGTCACTATGCAGCTTGCAAGTGTCCTTATATACACTTTAGTGAGCTTCAATATCTGTTTAATTTGAACATTGGTTAAGAGGAGAGGTGCAAAAAACTGGAGATGAGAAAATGGTCCAATTTTCAGCAAAAACAAAAAAAAAAAACTAGGATTTTTCTAACTGTAGTTCAGTATGCTTGACTTTTATTCCACTCTCTCTCTCCCCAAACTTAGAATATATTAGTAAAGGAATCATTTGTGAGCATTCTTAAAGAGAAATGCTGATCGCTAAGAAATAGCATGGTTTTATACAGTGGAGGTTGACCAAGTTGGTAAGGGCATTGAAAATGGGTAATACCATTTGAGGACCAGTTAAAGGGGCTGAGAGAAATGAAGTCCATAAATCTCTGAAAGGCTGCTATGCTGAAGGTGAATTAGACTTTTTGCTTGACCTAGAGACAATGAGGAGCAATGGAAATTGCATAGAAGCACATTTGGCTTGATGCAAGGGAGGAACTAACTCCCAGATAGCCAAATCTATCCTGAAGTGGAAACATTGTCTCAGGAGAATGATTTTTGTCCTTGAAGGTTTTTTAGTGGGGACTAACTAATGGTCAATAATGTTAGAGAGGGAAATCACATTCAGGTATGGGTTAGAATAGACAATCTTTGGGATTCCTTCTAACTGAGAATTGATGAATCTAATTTCATGAAATTCTGTCATATGCATGACCTTTCCCTCTGCCTATACAGGCTGATTATAAGGTTCTCTGAATTGCATTGTAATTACAAAAACTTTAATGTTCTGGATATTACATCTCAGGGAGATAAGAATATATAAATCTCTTCTCATTGCTCATATGCTCTGTCTCTTCTCATGTAATGACCACTATTCTTATGTTATCATATCTGGCACATTAGGGGAAGTTTTTCTTGATTAATCATAAGGGCCAGGATATTACATCTCTAGGTCAAGATTTTCACACAACTTTCCTTTGTCCTGAAATAGTATGAGATAATAGAATTAGAGCCATAAAGACCTTTATTTTATGGCTGAAGAAATGGAGGTCCAGACAAATTAAGCTTGAAGTCACAACAGCTAATTAGTGTTTCAAGTCGGATTTGGCTTAGATTTTCCTGACCAATATCCAGGACCCAACCTATTTCATCACCTACTCTTCCCCATGGAATCACGATTATGGTAACCAAGTAGAAAATCGAGACAGGATCAGCATGGGAAGCCACTGACTGCTTTAAATCCCCAGATCTAGTGAACAAATCACCAACAGTGATTTTCTTCTTCTAATTTAATTTTCACCACTGCCATGAATGTACACTTGTTTTATGGATACACAGTTTTCTTGGGTTGATTCAATAGGATGAATTTCAAAATTATATTTTTAAAGGCTTAACACTAGCTGAAAATGACTCTTAGTTACCCCATTTCCTGAAACCTTCCGATGCAAAATGACTGAGGACAAAATGTATTTAGTTTAGATCAGAGCAGAGTTTTGTCAGGAGCTGCAGGCATTAGCCCACTCCTGGTAAAGAAATAGTTTTGGTGATGCTGGTGATGGAAGGGTTGGAAGTATTCTTCACACCTTTCTCTGGTCAGCTGGGCATTAGGTGGGGTCCCATTAATCTCTGTTTGTACTCAGAAAGATTTCTTGGAGTAATAGACTAGAAGATTGTCTTGGGAGTTCCTCGAATAAAACCTCAGTTGCTTCTGCCTTTAAAATCTTTTCAGAAAGACTGCCTGCTAATGCAGTCTGAATGCAAGTTGAAGCATAATTTTATTTTTTCTTTATTTTTCTTGCTTTTTTTCAATATGGCTGGTATGTTTTGCATCCTTTCACATTTATTATTGATATATTCCTTGCCTTCATAATGTGGTGAGGGGGAAGATAAGAGGGACAGAAAGAAGTTATATTACAAAATTTTTAAAAAATGAATGTAAAAATAAATAGTAAAAAAAAAACCCCACACATTAAAAATTGTTATAAAGATTTCTCTACCTAAATCTGCAAGGAGTGCCTGCAGCTTCTCACAACTCTAGGCTTGAGAAAACAAGTTAAATATCCTCATGAGATCTGGATCACTTCTCCAGAAGTATTTCTCTCTTTTTTTAAATAACTATAATGAAATCAGAAAGTTTCATCTTCAAATCTGGCCTTGAATACCCACTAGATATGCACTAGCAAAGTCACTTAACTCTGTAACATCTGTAAAGTGAGCTGGAGAAGGAAATGGAAAACAATTCTGGCCTATTTGCTCTTCCCCCAAAAAACAACACAAACAAACCCATATGGGGTCATGAGGAGCCTAAAATGACTGCAATGACTAAAGAACTACATTCACCAAATCTTGCAATGAAGACCACCTCCAATGTCTTATCATGGGATGAAGATCCTGAAATGATGCTCAGTTTTTCTTCCCTACCATAAATTCAGATATGGGACCATCCTTTTTGCTCCAGAGTAGATTCTCAAAGACTACAATAGCAGAGGGTGAGGTCTAGTTCATTTTACCAACCTGGAAAGATTTTGGATATGGACTGAGGGACAGAATTTAAATATCTATCTTCCTAGGAGCAGTCTAGTTCGGTTTGAGTTGGCTTATCCAAAAAAAAAAAAAAAAAAGGAGGGGGACCTATTTTTACAAACAAGCTATGATATATGATTATGATGAATATTATTGTGTTATAAGAAATGGCAAATAGGATGATTCTAGAAAACTGTGGAAAGATTTACATGAACTAATACAAAATGACATGAGTAGAAACAGGAGAATTCTACACAGTTACAGCAATATTGTACAATGAGGAATTGTGAACGACTTAACTAGTCTCAGCAATATAAAGATCCAGGACAATCCCAAAAGACTCATCTTAAAGCATGCTGTCTGCTGTTTTTACACTTTCTTTCTTTTGGTCTCCTCCTCCTCCTCCTCCTCCTCCTCCTCCTCCTCCTCCTCCTCCTCCTCCTCCTCCTCCTCCTCCTCCTCCTCCTCCTCCTCCTCCTCCTCCTCCTCCTCCTCCTTCTTCTTCTTCTTCTTTTGTTTGTTCTGTCTTTTTATACAAACTTACTAATAGAGATGTTTTACATGATTGCACTTAATAATCTATATGTATTTGGATACTGTCTCATATATGGGGAAAAGGAAGGAGGGAGGTAAAAGGGGGTAGAACTTGGAGCTCAAAGTATTTTTAAAAAATTTCTAAACTTTTAATATATAATTTGGGAGGAGATAAAATATTCTTTTTAAAAAAAGAAGAAAGGTCTAGTGGGTGATGAAATGTTTGCTTTTTGGGGGAGGGAGAAAAACTTATAAAAACTGTCTACTAAGACAAAGAGGAGCTGTGCTGTGAGTATCCAAATCCTGGACTTTTCAATTAGTGAAACAATTAAGTACTTCTCCAAATCCATGACTTCACATCAGTGGATCTATCTCCTTGGTATAAGTGTGCCCCCTGCTGGTACAAATCACAACCACTCCAGTCTTCCTGTGGCTGGCCAGTTAGTGGGGAGCTTCTGGATAGCTAACTCTAGAAGGATCAGGTACATCAATTTTGTCAAATGATGCAAGAATTTTAAAATAATTTAAAATAATTTTATTATAATTTATTATAATTTCATTTGCTCAAATATATCTTAATTATAAATAATTACATTTAGATATTTAATTTCACTTTGAAATAAAATTTTTTTAATCCTACTATCCCTAGTATATATAAATGTCCTGATGCTATTGATGAAGTTCTTATATTCTAGTCCCCTACCTGAGGGTGCAGGATGACTTCATCACATCCTCAGTCTTTCCAGCTTAGATTCTTCCAAGCTGAAAAGGTGTTCTATAATAGTCTTTAATGAAATACAGTGTCTGATACATAGCAGGTATTTAATGTTTATTGAATTAAATATCCACATAATGAGGATGCATTGGAAAAGGATTTTTGCAGAGATAATGGAGGTATCCTTATTACAGAGCAGAACTAGTGATTTCATTAATGTAAGGAACTTGCAGACAAGGAAAACTCCCTCCACTAAAAGAGGCTGGGTATCTTCTCTGTGACTTATAGTATTAGAACAGGAGCTTTTAGCCTAGAGTTTGTAAATAGACTTTAGGGGTGCTGGTGAACTTGTATGGGGGGAGGAGAACTTATCTTTATTTAAATATAATTGGCTTCCTTTGCAATCTATGTTTTATTTTATGTATCTAAAATCATTCTTTTGAGAAGCGGTCTAAAGCTTCAGCAGACCACCAAAGGAGTCTATGACACAAAAATTGTTAGAGATTCCTGTCTTACAGAATTACCTGAGGCAGAGGTGTCAGACTTTCAGCCCCAGAGCTGTTTAAAACTTAAAACAAGTAGTTTTGTAGCACTGCTGAGGATTTGGAGCTCCCCTGAGAGGACTTTGGAATTTAGGTTTACAAGATAGTCAGATCTGCAGTCCAAATAGATCGCAGTTATAGTAGTGGGACCTAAAAATTCCCCCCCCTCCTGTTCTTTACTGATCCACCAATACCTGGGACATGTGTTCACTCATCTCTTTTGTATTAGATGGGGTCATGAAACTCTGAAAATTCCTTGAGAAGCCTAGGACTCAGGAAGACTTACTACTTTAGCCATACCCTGGCTTTTGACTTCTCTTAGGCCAAGTAGTTCCCTTCTTATATGTGTTTTCTTTCTCTATGACTGTAATTTCTGGAACCAAGAGTCTGTTGCCTTTTCACAAATAAGTCCAGGAACATGGGATTTAAGAACTCAGACTGTTCAGCTGCTTTTATCTCTCTCCTTAGGAGGCTCTTTCACTGGAAATCTTCAATTGACATCTTTGGGACTGAAAGAGACTGGTAGGAACAGTTTAAATGCAGAAATTTCATAGCACTCTAAGCTTTCTGGTCTCAGGACTGCGCTTGACTTTCTCAGGCTCTTTCTCTATAACCCTCTGATGCACCTGTCTCTTCTCTTTTATAGGTCAAAATCTGATAATAATCTAAATCAAATGATTTCCTAATGACCAAACTCAATCAACTAATGAGGATGTTCTCAAGTCATTGCCTAGAACCAGGGCTCAGACACATAGAGCCTGGCACATTAATAAATGCTTATTAATTGATTGACTGTTGAGTTAACACCATGTATTCCTGATCAACATTCTAAAGAGGACTAGACTTGTTCTGCCTAACCCCAGATCTAGGAACAATGGGTAGAAATTGCAAAAAAGACTGTTTTCAACATATTTCAAGGAAAAACTTCCTAACAATTGGAACATCTATGAAACAGAATCCTGGTTTAAGACTTTCTTTCAAAGCACACTTTTAAATGTTTTGAAATGTGTGTGTATATATGTACACTTTTTAATCGATATCTTTTGTTTTTTATAGCACTTTTATTTCAGAATTTACTCCTTCCCTTTCTGGAGAGTAATTATTTTAAAGTAAAGAATAAAAAATGCAACTCACCAAGACAATAGACATATCAAATGAGTTTGACCTATAGTTAGTTCCTTAGCCAGAAAAGGATTCATTTTCTCAATTTTTCAGGTCCCCCAATTTGGTTGTTAAAATTACAAACTGAACGCTTGTGTTTTTTTTTTCTTTTTCTATTTACATTATTAGAGTGGAATTTTTTTTTTTCTTTTCTGAGGCTGGGGTATAAGTGACTTGCCCAGGGTCACACAGCTAGTAAGTGTTAAGTGTCTGAGACCAGATTTGAACTCGGGTCCTCCTGAATTCAAGGCTGGTGCTCTATCCACTGTGCCACCTAGCTGCCCCCAAAGTGGAAATTATAAATCTAGTAAAATAGAAGAGAATTTCATTATAAAGCAGATTTTTATGAAGGATCCATGAGGTGACAAAAGAATGTTCCTTAATTCAGGATGTTGGTGGCCCATGTTTGGGGAAGCAAGATATTAGGTTAAAAAAAAAGTGAACTATATTATGCAATTTGTTCTTCTTTACATCTTCCTAGGTGTGAGAAGACTGAGATTTCAACACTGGCTCAGCTTGTTGGACATATCCAATGCTCAGCTTCTATTATAGAAAAATGGCTTAAGGGAAACTTCCCATCCATTTGCATCTCATCTTCTCTTTGAAGATGCCACTTGGCAGGCTGATGTTTAGAACAATGTTCCCCAACTTGTTTTCTCATGGGATATTTTTGGTCTTAAAATCTATTTATGTTGTTATAAGAGTTTTCTCTTTTTTCAGTTGGAGGTGAAAGTGGGAACAATTAAAATCTTATTAATTGCAAAATTAAGTTACATTTTTAAAAAAGAAATATATTTATGGAATCCATCTGTGCTAGTTCAGGAGAGTAGAGATTAGGGAAAACTCTGGAATTAATGGGAATGGAAAAAAACTTTGGAGCAAAATGGATACAGGTACGTGGCACAATAGAGAGAATGCTAGTCCTGGAGTCAACAAGATTCATCCTCCTGAGTTTAAATATGACACTTACGAGTTATGTGAATGTAGGTAAGTCTTCTTCATCTCTAAATGCACTGGAGAAGGAAATATCAAACTACTCCAGTACCTTTTCAAAAAATCCCCAAATGGTGTCATGAGGAGTTGGACAGGCTTGAACAACAAGAGGAAATTAAGTTTACTTTTATATCAAAAACTTCCATTAAAAAAATTCTATTATTTTATCCTTGTGGGTATTTCCTTCCACAATATGGATCACAAATTTCTTTGTCTTAGTAGAAGTATATGGGATCATTGTGGCTAAAATGCATCATCTGGCAACCAACCTTCTGTAGTGAGCATCTCCTGAACTATTCTAAGCAGGGACTTGAATAAGAGACACATAGCTCACTACCAGTCTTGCTTATACTCAAAGTTTCTCCAGTTGCTTAAGACCAGTTTGCATTCTGCTCTTACAGAAACCTTTAATAACACAGGGTTAGCTTCATACCATGATAAGACACTGTAGGTACTTAATAAATGTTTATTGAATTTAAGTGAGTATAGGGGAATAGCTGTAGTATCAGTAGTTTCTTATAGGATGGGTCACTAGTATTTCATCAAGCACAGTTTGGGAAAAGCTGGTTTAGACATCTCG